>NC_089756.1:14778725-14791225 GCF_040412425.1 Macrobrachium rosenbergii
TGAAATCATTGTCATTCTCGAATAATACAAGGTGTTAAACTCCGTATGAACAAAATGATAAAGTGTGATTACCTGGTAAAGTATAGCATTTTTTAAAACCCCCCAAAAAAGACGGTGTAGAATTATTTAAGGAAATGTATATCTTGAAAATCAGAAATAAGATGAAGAGAAGAATTACGATCATCGACAAGTTGCCTTTAGCAAAAGCCTTAAGAGGGTGCTCGCTTTCCTCTCTGGAACATCCTGGAAGGCAAGGTATCCTGTCTTCGCCTTCTTGATAAGCGGGTGCCTGTGCTATCTGTCTGCTAAAAGATGATGTAGGTGCAAGACCGATCATTTTCGCTTGCGTAGTGGACACGTCGGTGCTTCCGGAGTATGTTGTGGCTCTATTAAAGCTCCAAGTTATTCGTTAGATCCCGTTAAAACCAGCAGTTCGAGGAAATGTCTGTCGGACGTAAATAAATGTTGCGACAGTAGCTTATACCTAGAATGGCTCCGCCGTCATTTCCAGTGGCTGAAAATATTTTGTTTGGTTTCTGCCTCATGAATATTTATTTCTCTGTGAGTATTTGTGTGTGTGTGTTTTTTTTTTTTTTTTTTTTTTTTGTTTCAGTTTTTGCTCATTTCTTTGAAATTCAAATCCAGCATCATAAAATTCCCGATAAGGGAGGGCAAAACGACACTGGTTATCGAGCGCCGGGAAACTTAATAAGCAGCCTGAGGGTGGCGGTCGAACGTCAGCGTTTCCTAGTCCCGCGCTTGTCTTAATGATCTTAATTATCATTCGTGGGTTTTCATTCTAATCGCCTGATATGCCCCTTTTTATTAACTTGAATATGCACAGGTAGCTGGAATGGGAGAAATTCCATTCGATGCTATCCAGCTCTGATAAGCTCATATGTCTGGAAGCTGCCCTGGATGTGTTATTCCAGAGTCGTACACGAGAAGTCTTTCGGTCGGTTACTCCTGGGCATTTTACGAGCTATATCTCAAACAAACACGGACCCTTATCATCTTTTCAGTAATGATTGGGCATTAGGTTATCGCAAACACGGGGTTCCCCCCTTGAAAAAATTGGCGGATAAGAGGACGCACGACCAAATCTGGCGATGCTGAACGAACGAGAGAGCTGCACAAATAACAAAAGCGAGTGAACGGAGCCGGAAGACAGTCGTTTATGGAAGGGGGCCTCTTTAGCGACCGTTTCTTTGCTGTCGCTCGTTCAGGCAGGCGAAAATTAGCCGTGGCAGAGATAAGGAAGCGTTGCTTAAGGCTGTAAATCATGACTTAGTGGAAAAATGAGACCATGGCTGGTAAGGTTAGCAGGAGGTTAGTTATCAGTTTATCATATGTCAGTTTTGTCAAGTCAAATAACTTATTCTACTTAATAATAATCTTATCACAAAATTCTCTCTCTCTCTCTCTCTCTCTCTCTCTCTCTCTCTCTCTCTCTCTCTCTCTCTCTCTCTCTCTCTCTGAGCTATACTGCGTCTTGATCTTATGTACAAGGCGTCAAGTTTTCATTAGCGAATTCCTCTCGGATTCCTGTCAGTTACAGTTCCTGTCCCTGACAGACAAAACGTGGAGAATTTTAAGCAAACTATTTGTATTTCATACGTCACAAATAATGAGAGAGAGAGAGAGAGAGAGAGAGAGAGAGAGAGAGAGAGAGAGAGAGAGAGAGAGAGAATATTACTTTCCAAAAAACCTGAAATTCATAAACTGGACGGAATACAATATAAATCGTTCATGGTTTTACGATGACATTGAGTAAATTTCAGCGCTTCGAATTAATCAAAATATGCAAGGTTGTAACTTCCACATGTTGCCCCCCCCACACATATATATACACACTTTCACATGTACAGGACATTGCACTTCTCAATACGACGTGACTCAGGAGATTATTTAATCAGAGAAATACGAAATTTAAACCATAACATTTGTTAGTAGAATTCAGTCTTGGAGGAATTCGACTGAGTCAGTATCTACTACTTGTGGCCTAAAATTTCTACTTTTTTGGTTTACTATACATTCCCAAATTACCTTAGTAAAATCGTGTTTTACTGAGGTAGTACTGATTATTTTTTCTTTTACCATTTTACTACTTCCTGCTTTATTTTTATGTACTTTAAGTTCCTTCTTTAAAAAATATTCTTTATCTCTTCCATTTCTACCCTCATTTACTGAACGTACATGCAAGCATGTTGCTATAAAACTATATCTGTTTTGTATTTATATTTATGTTAAGAAATAAGTAAGTCTTGCACATTTTTGGGAGTTTGATAGATCTTTTGTAGATGATGCAGCAGCAATACCTTAGGTGTACCTCAGCCTCAACAAGGAAGTAGTGCTTTATATGTTTAGTAGTTCCATTTCACCATGACCCTAGTCTCTGTTGTCATCTTGTAAAATGAGTGTATATGATAATGCGTATCATAATGCACACTTCAATAAATATTAACCTGTGGATGGAAATAGCAAATGAAATGCAAATCTTATTGAATATAACAGACCAAATCTAAACTTGCATTAAACATTGACGGAACTTTACTTTATAACTTTAATTTATCTTTAAGAAAATGGTCATTATCTTCTGAAATTTTTTTTTGAAGCCTCTTCGTGTATCGGTTTAGGAGAATCATTAAAAAAATGTGGAACCAATGCCCTTTCGTGTCAGGGATGAGGAATAGTTTGTTAAAGCAAAAAAGCCTATGCCAAGGACTGCAAAATATCAATTACTGAACCTAGGATTAGACCTGAGGTGCAAGAACCGGGTAATGGAATCCCACGCCCAAGAGTAAAGCGTAAATGCAAGAGTTGGAGAAGTACCTGTAAATTTCCATCGGCGATACGTCTGCATTCCAAGAAAACTCTTAGCGGGTGCTGACACTGACAACGGCCCATCTTTTTGACGTTTTCGATTTCCATTAAAAGAATACGGTGAGAAAATAGCAGAGGGCCACATCCCAGCAAGCAGCTCCCTGCCGAGGCGATTACAGTAAACGTCCGTAAGAGGAGCTGGGTGGATGGTGCCTCATGACCCAGGTCGGGGGGGGTAGAAGGCTGAACAATACTGGTCGGGGGTGTACTGCTGGGGGTTGCCGGGAGCGGAAACCGACTGTGATGGGCGTAGCATGTTGGCTTGGCGTGTCGTGGTTACAATAAAATGACCATCCGAGCGGCATATCGCACCGGGCCCCGCATACCTGTCATGCCACCTAGGGCATATCGCACGCGACCGTCACTGTCGCAGGTTAGACCGATAATAGGTTTGGCCCATTGGCCTCAAGCCGCCACAGGAGAAAAGGGACCTGAGACCCTGATGCTACAGGACTTTCAAGACCTGATACTACTCTTTGGCGGGGAGCCACATGACGATTTAAAGGCGGGCCCTCACCTCAACCTCCACCCTCAGACATCCATTTCTCTCCCTCCCTCAGTCCCCTCCCTGCAGGATGAATGGGGGTCACCATTTCCAACAGTGGTGGTGTGCTCAAGGGTTGTTATCGCCTTCGACTTGTCGGCAACTCTCGGTCGATTATCCGGCGATAGAGAGCAAATGAGGTGTGACGAAATACGGTGGAATGCGTCTTGACGCTTCGTTTCCTGAAGATGGTACTTTCCGAGACCGGGTTCTTATGAGACCGCCATCGCTTCCAGGGGTTTGCTGGGTATTCTGGCAGGAATTTGTCATTACTTGCTTCTTTCAGGATGCAGCAAATGTACAATGTACAAAGAGAGAGAGAGAGAGAGAGAGAGAGAGAGAGAGAGAGAGAGAGAGAGAGAGAGAGAGAGAGAGAGAGAGAGAGAGAGAGAGAGAGCTTCTACGTATAGTTACATAGTATCTGTACCAATAGAGAAAGATAATGTGAGGCATTCTTTATGATGCACTTGATATTTCGTGGAGCGTGTTTGAGATATATAATAAAAAATATGCATTGTTCTGTCAGATCTCTAATTGTCTTCTAGACGTTCTTCTGAACTTACAGCTTCAAGGTAAACTTCTGAGGCATAGTAATATAGTTTCTGAAGAACTCGCTTAAACAATTTGCATTGGTAAGTCATACTTCAGGAATTACTCAGAAAAATCATCAGCAAAAAATAATATACATATCGTTTAGTTAGAATATGTATTTTCATCATATAACTACTTTTCTTTTCAATCCTCCAATATACTTTCATTGCAGACAAATGGGTCATTGGCGTTATTTCAACCTCGATGTAATTCGTCATACAATGCAAGATGCATCAAGTATGACTTCTCGTTTAGCCTGGCAGATGAACATTTTCAAGGTAAGTGTTGGTTTTATAAATGTTTAAGGGCAACGCCCACTGTTTCGGCTTAGCTTTCCTTATAAAAGGATAGATGCATAGTTTTTATTAGTGCAAGAAAGGTGATCCAAGTAGGTCATAGCAATTTTTTCTTCTACCAAGTTTGTTATTAATACAATTTTGAGACCTTTGTTGTTTATGCGTGAATGACCTCGTGGAATCTTACCGTGAATTCCAAAAGTGCTTGCTAATGCAACTTCGGACAGGGAAAATATTTGGAAAATTCTAATTTGATTAAATTTTTTTGCAAGGTTTATAAATCTGGGGAAGGCGTCCTTTTTTATTTATCATGTCCATGTGTCCTTTGAAACGAGTTTATTTGAGGGTCACATGAAAAACTGCCCGGAGGACATTCTCTCCTCTTATTAGTTTCTGCCTCGTATGACACTTTGCATTCATTTTACTAATTCCAGGTCTCGTTACCTTCACGGCACCCAGTGCACCGGCCCCGGAGCCTCTAGTCTCATTTCATTTCTCCATTTTTGTCATTTCTAATCTCGTTCCTTCGTCGCGCTTCCAATATTCTTTCAACGTATATAGTCGTGCGCAGAGCAGCGAATTGTATTTACGATGCGATGCTATCAATTATGGCGCAGATGGAAAATGAGAATAGTATTAACCGCAAATTAGTGCCTTGAGGGACGCCTGATACCAGCCTTCTTATGTTTTGAGTATTCACGTTCAACTCTTACTTGCAATTTTCGCTTGCCGCTGTAGGAATTGAAATAGTTTGAGGTTGTTCCACTTACACCGTTCCGAGAGAGAGAGAGAGAGAGAGAGAGAGAGAGAGAGAGAGAGAGAGAGAGAGAGAGAGAGAGAGAGAGAGAGAGAGAGAGAGAGAGAGAAATATATACTTTAGTTTTCAAAGAAATTGTATGTAAAACGCTCATCAAAAACAGTTGGCTGAATCGAACAAAGTTACTGAGTTTTAAAATCGATGTATATGTGTATATATATATATATATATATATATATATATATATATATATATATATATATATATATATATATATATATATATACATATATATACATATACTGTATATGTGTGTGTGTACGTATATATATATCATACATAGTATATATATTATATAATATATTTTATATATATACATTATATATATATATATATATATATATATATATATATATATATATATATATATATATATATATATATATATATATATATATATATATATATATATATATTAAAAAGGACCTCATTCAAACTGGATGGTATCTAATGGAGTTTTTATTCAAAAAGTTACCATCCAGTTTGAATGAGGTCCTTTAGTAATTCTACTAATGCACAGAACAATTTCTGCATGTGATAAAGTTAATATATATATATATATATATATATATATATATATATATATATATATATATATATATATATATATATATATATATATATATATATATATATATATATATATATATGTGTATATATATATATATATATATATATATATATATATATATATATATATATATATATATATATAAAGCGTGCAAAAACAAGCCATTGACAATATTCTATAAAAATTCTTAAATGAAAAGTAAATATTTATTATTAAATAATACATAATGCACGAATACTGGCAAGGTTAAACTAATACTGAACCTTATCATTCTCAAAAAATATTAATGAAATGGGAAATTAATTCATTATATCTTTAGAAGCATTGTAAATATTCGCTAGAGAGGAATAAGGAACGATACAACAACTAGAGAAGAGCGAAGTGACCCATGATATCAGGACAAAGCCCGAAATTGATTTTAATCTCCAGCCCTGGAGGTATATGGCTGAAATTGCCGGGTGTGACAATTTATTGTTAGTAAACATCCGTGGAACTGTGGTTGCAGGGAAAGAGATTACATGTTTTGAAAGGTTTGAAAAGGAAACATAATAAATTTAGAATGAAATAAACACGTGTTTTAGATGTCAGACAAATAATTTAATAAATAAAGATTATATATATGTATGTGTATATATATATATATATATATATATATATATATATATATATATATATATATATATATATATATATATATATATAAATTTTATATATAATATATATATATATATCTGTATGTTATTTATTTATTTTTTACTTGTTTATTGAATTTCTGTTTACTTATGCTTTTCATTATCGGCAGACCTAATGACTTTGTGCATCTTATTCTTACTGCCAATCCACATTCGGAGTGGTATTCCTGGGCAAGAGGTAATTGTTATACTTTTCATACTTGAGGGCTATACTTCTGCTTTGACGTGACCCAGTAACCATTTCACGTTGAAAGCATAAACGATAGTTATTCATGTAGGGTAATTTACGTATTTACATTAAGGAACTGATTGCAACTTATATGACATAACTAACATTGAAGGATAATTATTTCTGTAGGCTATATACGTACCTGTGTAATAAAGGATGGTTATTTCTATAGGGCACCGTAAGCGTTTTCATTAAAGAATGACTGTTTTTGCTACATAATGTACAGTACGTATTTACATTAAAGGATAATTATCTCCGTAAGGCAATATATGTTTTCTCATGAAGACAGAATTATTTCTGTGTTGTTTGGTATGAATTTATTCAAAGGTAATGGTTTATGTGGGGGTAATGTACGTATGTACATTAAGCACAGGTTTACATGCCTAACTCCTTGGTCCTTAAAAACTCATGCTTACCTCACCTTGATTTGTCGGGCTTCAAAGAAACTAAGAGCAAAGTTAAATTTCATTATAAAGAGATTTAGCGAGTGTTTCTTTTCCTCTACTCTCGAAGTTTGGATTTCGATTCTGCTAGTGGTTTCCCTGTTTCCCATTTGTTTATTTCTGGTCTGGGCTACAAAATGGCATTTAGTTAGCCCTCCAATAAGGCTTTACACTTGGAAATGAAAGAAAAGTGAAATATTCTTTGAAAAACATTTTTCCAGTCCAACAGTTACTTTCTTTTTTGATATCTGTTGGGCTGGGAAACGAAAATACTCAAAGCCGAAGAGGAGGAAGAGGTATGCACATCCAGTTCTAGTTTTAGAGTCGAACAATAATTATCTGGTTCAACCTAAAAGGCGCTTGTTTGCATACATTACTAATTGGGAAACCTGTTGCATCATTAGATAGTTTGGGTAATTCTAGTACTGACAGCGCAATCAGTAGAACATGACATCTTGTATGTTATCTAAGCTTCTCTCGAAAAAAGCAGAAAAAAAATTTGAGGTGTACTACTGATTATCGAACATGGTTTTATGTTTTGCTTGGATTTCTGAGGGCTGAAACCTTGGAATGAACGCGCTTTCCTGCTCTTGATAATATATTCATAATTAGGATGTTATATTTTTAAGCAGAAAATAAAGAGAACAATGTGGATTATGAAGTCGGTTGATGAAACTTGCAAATTCTTGGATGCCATTAGAAAGAAAAAATATTAAAAAACTTGTCAAATTGTTTGCCGCTTTCTAATGGACAAAATTGTTTTTCAAATTCTTATTAGTTCAGCAAAAGACAACCTTCAACTTGCTCACAGAGTGCCAGAAATTCGTATGACCCTGCAATAAATTCAGGGTATGTAAGTCACGTGCAAGGCCACGAATACTGCAGCATGAAAGCTCTGCTTTCTTTCATTTTTTTGAACATTTTTGGTGAAAGCAATGAATCACGTATGCGCATCACTTAAATTTTAATCGAATTGTTTTGAAATTCAGTTGCTAATATTTCCGTCGGATCGCTGCAACCCCATTGGATAATAAAGCAGTGCTATGAATATTCTTTGATATTATTTTAGAATGATTCGTAGTTCATATCGAATGTCTAAATTTTTTTTTTCAAATACATCTTAGTAGTAAAATATATGATTTGAGGGCATACAGATTCCTCTTCCGTCAAAGCTTGGGATTGTTACTGCCCAACTTTTACTGTATTTCAAATATACTGAAAGTGGTTTTTCTTTTCCAGAATTGTTGCCGTGAATCTCATTTTTGTAAACGGACGTACTCTGGAATTTTTATCATACGGAAAGTGTTTAGGCTCCTTTAATTACTTCGAATGTTAAGTCTACAACATATTCTGTTCTTTCATAGAACCTATTCATTTTTTAGCCAATCTGTTTTTGACTGACATTGTTCTCCCATATAAAGTACGACTGATTTTAATCTTCACCAACATAAAACTTTTCCCTTTGAATATCTTCGAATTTTGTCGTGCTGTCGATCAGTACCTGAAATGGCATTATTTGAATCTAGTGGCTAGTACAGACTAAAAAAAAAAATAACATAAAATGTAATAAAGGGAAATAAATTATTTGAAGTATGAAAAACAGTTTGTTAATTCTAAAACAAAATTAATTCCGTAGTTAAGTAGTTGCTTTATACTTCCCACAAATTTGGGAAAGCAGAAATTCAATCGCTTTTTCTGTGACCTTTTTCGACTACACAAATCGTCTGGGCAACATCATGATAGCCTTTTGTTGAGAACCTGAATCTGTCGGCCAAATGGCGATTGACTTTCTTCAAACTTTCTCTAGTAGCGGGGAAAAATAGGAAAGTTGTTCATGAAACGATATCGCTTTGTAGCACTAAAATCTGCAGATAATAGAAAGTATTTGTTATTTAACAAAACTAATATCGCACCGAAAGTAATTTAGCTTCTGTTCAGCTGTAACGTCTTTCTTCTTTCCTTTACAAAGAGTTTTGTTTTTTTTTTCTCCCTTGAGGGATCGCCTTGGGGATCTGCCTAATTGCATGCCAATACCCTTCGTCCGACCACATGGACATGCCCAGTCTGGTCCCACATTCTCAAGTGTACGATACGGAATTTTGTCAACTTGAGACTCGAGAGTTTTTCTATTTCTTCCCACAGACTTCTAAATCCGGAATGACTTGCCTCTATTCGTATTTGCTTTCTTCCTTTCTCAAACTCTCGTAAAACCTTGTTGCCTCTGCCCAGGAGGTTATTATGTATGGTTCAGTTTGCCAGTCAGATGTGTGTTTGTTACATTAAAAAATATTAAATTGATTTTTACAAGATTTTTTTTAAGAGATTGTTCCAAATAATAATAATAAAAAAAACAGTTCTTGTTGTGGCTGGTGGACTGGATTGATTCATGGCTTTTTATCCCTTTGTTTCTTATTATTTACACATTTTTATTTAAAGAAAGTGGAAGTTTCCTGGTGTTTGTGAAAGGAACAGTAAATGACGTAGAGCATTTTGTTAATTCCATCCCGTTACCTGTGAAGTCAATGCTTTTGTTTTGTAAACATTGTTTCTTCGTAAGCAGTGCTTGTTGTGCATTATAACCATTGTCAGCATTGCCTTTATAGCCTTGGTGTTAGTACATGTAGTGTTAGCCCATAGGCTAGCACAGTTGGTGGAACAGCCAGTGTTCTGAGCAGGGATTGCTGGTCACATAGGAATACGGCTGTATATACATTCACTTTGGTTCTTCTTTGGAGGGGTGGGTAGAGCTTTCGACTGGCAAGCTGTTGGCCCAGCGTTCGACTCTCCGAGCCGCCAATGAAGAATTAGAGGAATTTATTTTTGGTGATAGAAATTCATTTCTCGTCATAATGTGGTTCGGATTCCACAATAAGCTGTAGGTCCCGTTGCTAGGTAACCAGTTGGTTCTTGGCCACGTAAAAATAAATTTAATCCTTCGGGCCAGCCCTAGGAGAGCTGTTAACCAGCTCAGTGGTCTGGTTAAACTAAGATATACTTACTTAACTGATGTTTAGATAGTTCGAGTATAGTCAGTGCTAGTTGTTTGGGCTATGTCAGCTGTATAGACAGCAATGGAACAAGGCTATAGGCAGTGTTTATTTAAGGAAAGTTCCTTGCTCGTTATTTCCAATTTTTGCTGGTAACAGACCTACTCAAATAAATACAACAGCTCTTAAGAATTGGACAATTGAATCTTAAGAATCTTAAGAAAATTGAAAAGATTTTATACTTAACAAAATTTCACTCTCATTTGCGCTATGTCAAGCTCTCTCTCTCTTACAATGGCAGTTCCATCCTTCTTTGTTGCTTTTATTGCAAAAAGGAGACTTCAACCCTTCTATAGATAATGAACTTCGGTGTCGGTCGCTTTGATCTCTCGTCTTCTCCAGCTGCAGTCACTGGAATTCTGTGATGTCCTCAAGGCTCCCTGGAATGTTTATATCCACGAGGAGACGAGGTTTATTCCACATATTTTGACAATTTATAGAAAGCCGTCACCCTAAATAGAAGAAAGAAATACACCAAAGACAAACTCACTTTATTTATCTTTAAAAGTGGAACACGATATGGAATCGAAACGAAAAATAACTTACAAAAGATACATTATTTCGTTCTGTCCCAAATAAATATGCCCCGACGAAGAAGCTAAAAATAAAAAAAAAAGACTAGCATTGTCTTATATCCTAAATCACGAATATTGTGCAAAAGGCTTAAAAAAAGAAAGAAAGAATGAGCATCATCTATCAAACATTTGCCACGGAATTTGAACAAGATTCAATCAAAGTTCCGGCAAGTTTCGTTCTGTTTGTCACTGGCCGCCCCTAATGTAGACATTAATGACCGAATGGAGACCCCAGAGAAAGAATGTTAGCACGTTGTCATCAGACTCGTGCTCGCGTAATCAAAATCACCTGACACGGGTATCTGACGTCTCCTAAAATGAAGAGAATGAAGAAAATGCTCCATCTCGAATACCAGCTTCGAGAAAGGGAAGTAAACCGGATCCAAGAAGAAGAAAAAGGAAAAAAAAATGTGATACCTCTGAAGGTATATGCAATGTCCTCTTGCCGTTGTTTCAGTTTGTCGAATTAGATTATTTATAAGAATTACGGCGATTTAAATTTGGCAGTGCAGCTTTTAATATCGTTGTTTGTTTTACAAGTTATAGATAGAAATAGGATGATATAAATATGGCAAGGCAGCTTTTAATATAATTTTTTCTAGGTTATGTCATTACGGCATAATGAATTAATAGTTAATCTGGGGATATTGTTTGTATCTGATTGGTATTTCAAGTGTTATGTTAGAAACTGCAAATTGGGCGCATTTTTTTATATTTTAACAGAAAATATTAGGTGAGGAACGAACGTAATTAAAATACTGTTTACAATTATTGAAAATAAACTATCCTTTCTGAATTATGTAATTACGTGTTATTAAAAGTTTCGTTATAAAGAATGCTATGCATATCAGAAACATGAACGTATGAATATGTTAGTGAAAACTGTAGCATAAATCACGCCCGTAATGTATATGCTAAGTAAATTAAAGAAATATTAATTGCCTGTTACCCAGCATAACCTTGTATTTCTTGTTTTAAAAAATGCACGAATAGGTCTCCGTAAACGGCAAATGTGTGACATGAGTAAAATGATTTCATTCCAACTTCCAAAAATTCATTAATTTCTTTGCCAAAATCCAAACTGTGTTTCTCTATCTTTCTTACCTCTTGCTATTTCCTTACCCATTACGCTGAGAAGGTCTGTCTACGAGTCTCTGATATACGCTACTGATGTGAGTAGAAGTGAGCCTTTTTTCTAATTGACGAGGCGTGAGAAAATTTTCCGGCTCCCTTTACATGTTCTTGATTGTCAAGTAGACATTTTCAGTTGCGGCAGCTAGCTAAAGATGCATAGTCACCTTTTCGCAGGCGTCACAAAGAGTAATCGCTTTGACAGTCATTCAGTTCATTGCCTTGGTTTCTTCTTGCATGCCTTTCTATTTACTATTTGATGGTTTTTCGTTGGTCCTCGTGATTAGCCGTGGCTTGGATATCGAGTTTTTCCGGTTTCGTTTCGATGTGCAGAGAGGAAAGTTCATGAGCAAATGGATCTGAGAGTCAGCGCTGCAGTCCTTGTGTCGATGGAGCAAGGGTTTAGAAGTTGTTGAATTTTAGGTCATCACAGTCAGATGGAAGGACCGAGAACCGATTGATTTTCTGTATAAAGAAACAGTTCCATCTAGTAAGTTACGAAATTCTGATTTAACTGATTTTGAGCTTCAAACACGCAGCAAATTGGAAGGGAAGATAGTTTTTGTTAGTAGAAAACCAATAGGCCTCGATAAATCCACTCCTCTTTTCTGTGGTTCTTCCTTTGGCTGCTTTCTTTTAGTTTTTGTTTGCATTTAATAGAATTTGCTGGTCATTTTCACC
>NC_089756.1:14796225-14821225 GCF_040412425.1 Macrobrachium rosenbergii
ATAAATATTGTAATCGTAACTTTAAAACCTGGATTTACCATTTAAATCAGCAGGACACATCGCATTATCTTCCTCTCGAGAAATCTCATGGCAAAACACACAAACACAATCAAGCAGCAGCGAGTTATAAGTCAAGCAGAGTCGCTATCTCCCATCAGCACCGCACCAAAACATGTATTCTTGCTTCCTCTAGGGCTGCCATTAAAAGAGAATGGTGCTGAACGTATCTCCCTCGTTTAAATCTTCTTGTGTGCCGTTGCAAGGGTTATCATCGCCTTCTCATGAGAAGTGAGGACGAGCGGAGGATGTAGTTTGTAATCTGCATTATCCTTTGCTTTATCAAGCTAGCTTAGCTTCCTGCCTGCGTGTTGATAAGGACGGCGTTAGAGATCATGAATAAAAAACGTTGTTTTCTCTTGCATGAAAATAACCGACTTGAATGATGTTTATGACACTTATCCGCGGCGTCTGTTTGCCGTTTGGGAGATCGCGGCCGCTGATTAACTAACGCCTTTTTGTGACTTTGTTCTACGAAGATTATATATTCCCCTTTTGGGTAAAGGCAGCCAAAGGTGCCCAAGCCAGCGTCCCTTTTGCATATCCCGAGCCCCGAAAGATACCTGACGCGCTCACATTCGTCAGAAAAAAGGCGCCCATGAAGAGATATCACCTGGCGCCTTGTTTAATTTACCGGCCAAAATCAGGCTCCAATCGGGAGATATCGTTAACGTGTCTGATTCGTTGGGCGTCTTTCACGACGCCATCCATTACTGCTGATTGCCATTTGGTTATGGAAGGGAATGGTTTGAGAATGGAACGGCCCGGCCACGGTGGTGATTTTCTTTGAAATCACGTCGGGTGAGAGGTCCATTAGGGCTAGATGGATGAGGAGTTGCACGTCTATATAATACATCAAACCGTAAGAATGAATTTCCTTTTTTTCATTACCCTTAATCTCTCTCTCTCTCTCTCTCTCTCTCTCTCTCTCTCTCTCTCTCTCTCTCTCTCTCTCTCTCGAGCATATTATAATTTCAGTATAAATTTACTTGCTTTTTGTTTATTCATTATTACTGCCGAGTTTTTTAGCTTTACTTCAAAGTCCAGTGAGTGGTAAATCTGATGGCTTTAATCTTTATGTACCTAAATTAAGGGAAACCGTTCACAATGTTTTGATAAAGATTGAGAAGGAAATACAAGGATTTATGAAGAACAGAATTGCGTAGAAATGAAGTTAGTCCTTAATGAGAAGAAGAAAAATGGTAGAGGAAGGAGCAGATCCTTGATGTCCACCAGTAGAGAAAATAAAACTGAAATGAACAATCTGTAAAGCAAACCTGAAGTAAGTCTGAAGAGCGAGGTAGTAACTTGCAACAGTTCTTGAGAGAATCCGATGAAGTGTAAGGGTGATTTCAAGTAGGCAATCTCCTCTAGTAGAGTAAGAGGGGTAGGTCACACTTCCTAGCAATAGGTTTTGCAAACGCGTTGCCAAGATGAAGAAATAATGTAGAATAATGTACAAATGTGAGAAACCCAGGGGCCAGTTCATCTGCAAACTCCTTGATGAATGTGTGAGAATTTGGCAATGTGGCAAAAATGCAGAGACAAGTAGTTGCTGAGAAATATGTTACCTAGAGAGCCTGGAAAAAGACTTGAGCTCTCACAGGTTGAGATGGTTTGGACATGTGATGAGAA
Source organism: Macrobrachium rosenbergii (assembly GCF_040412425.1). Taxonomy (NCBI): domain Eukaryota; kingdom Metazoa; phylum Arthropoda; class Malacostraca; order Decapoda; family Palaemonidae; genus Macrobrachium; species Macrobrachium rosenbergii. The sequence goes on from NC_089756.1 coordinate 14,797,918, forward strand.
GGAGAGTTCAGGAGCATTATTTCATCTGCAAACTCCATTGAAACGAATGAGGGATGTCATTAGGCTCATAAGTTTTTCTCCCCTTCAAATACTTAGTGAAAATGATGGCAGTAGGTATATGGTTGGAAATACTTATATCTATATGAATTTGTTGATAATTTTAACCAGAGAGAAAAAGAACTGGTAGGAGTCTGATCATGAAATAAATGTAGTTGGTATCACAACAGAGAGAAAAAAAAAACAGGAGCCGAGGTCTGTGGCTCGAATCTTGAATCGAATAAAAATTTAAACGGTTGAAAATGACAGAATTTCGTAAGAAAATCGTCCTTCCGCTTACAAATAAAATAAACCGCCCTTTTTTGATAGCTGACAGCTCCGTCGTTGCTTGCCCCCTCTGCCCAGCCTACAGTACGTTTACAATGAAGCCTTAAGAGGAATATAATGAACCTGCTCCCAGAACTGAGGAGGCATCAGCACCATCTCTCATGAGACCAGATTGACGAGAGGCAATAATTCAGGAGGTAATCAGTCTGAAACTTCAGTATTTCATCGCCGGACTGAATTCAATTAAGTGCGAAGCCGATAGGCATCAGAATGAGGCATAATAAATTACGTCTCATATCGGGTGAACTCAAAAAATAAACAGCGATTACGAACCCGTCATCAGGTTAGTAAACAAACAGCCATCCATCTTGAGAACGCAAGCGACGATCAGGAGGTTTTTATGACTCTTGTTTATGATAATTAACATTAATGTTCAGCAGTAAGTGAAGGAACGCTTGACTTGTGTTGACTCTGGCAAAATTCTTTTGTAAGCCAGGCAAGATTTAACAGCAATTACTGTAAAGTCTCAACAGAAGTATGAGCAGAAAAAAAAGTACAGCACTGGCATTCTGTGAAAATTTACAGGTTATCTAATCAGACCACAAGGATAATATATCAGTCACCCAGGAATTTTATATTACTGTGGCTGACGCTGCAAGGTACGTACTCCAGACTCCTCGATTTTTTTCCAATAGCCCGAAACATTTTGGGAACGATTCCGATGATAGAATAACCTATCACTTTCAGCTCGAAACATTTTGGGAAAGATCCCTATGATAGAATAGCCTGTTACTCTCAGCCAGGTTTCCTGAAGACTTTATCATCTGCTCCAACGCTATTTCACAAGAACTGGCTGCACGAAGAAATAAATATATTATAAATAAAGACACATGACAACCAGAAAGTAGATAAAGGCGAGATACATTGTTTGTTAATCACCCGGGTCGCCAGTCAGTGATCCAACACTCGATGGTAAAGTGAAGCTTCAAGCAAGAAATGGGATCTGTCATTAGCTTGCAGATAAGCAATAATAAACAGCAATTTACCTTGTAACGGCTACAGTGGAAACAGCAAATTAGAATGCTTGCAAGTTGCAACTTATGCATCTGTATTAAGTTTTTCCAAGCGTTTTTTATTGATGATCCTCTCTCTCTCTCTCTCTCTCTCTCTCTCTCTCTCTCTCTCTCTCTCTCTCTCTCTCTCTCCTTGCATTTACTTCATGTACAGGGACAATGCTAGTGACTTCTTAGGAATCAAGGTGGATAAACTTGATATGATTCTCAGATGAATGATCAAATCAGAGGATTCAAAAGCCGACATTTTTGTTTCTGATTTTATGATTCATTAAAATAATACACACACACACTCGCACACAAACACACACACATATATATACATACACACAAACATTAAGCTACAAATTTCATTTAATATCCAATTCGCTCTACCTCGTCACTGAATTCAGATAATTACCGTCCGTGGATTGAGCCCATCAGGTGACTGACTGTCACTTATCTATTGTAATTCTCCTTCGGTATTATTTCAGAGATAGAGCGAACTGGATATTAAATGAAATTTGTAACATGTAATGTTTGTGTATATAAAATGTCATGATGTTGTTATAAATATTCATATATATATATATATATATATATATATATATATATATATATATATATATATATATATATATATATATATATATATATATATATATATATATATATATATATATATATATATATATATATATATATATATATATATATATATATATATATAAACAAGGATTTATTCAGCTGGGATAAGACATTTAACGTATTCATTATTGACTGAAAGTCAGTAAAAGATAAATGTCAAATACCTACCCATTACTTACCCATAGTTTTGGAGGTTTACGCCAAGGTCAGTCCTTTAAGCATACCTGGTCTTTTCTTACACAAAGGACCTCACTTCTAAAATTCAACTCTGCAGCTCATTAATACCATTTAGAAACCAAATTGTAATTTGAGGTACAATTTTAGATTTTCCGTAAATTGAAGCTAATCTGCAGAGTTACCTGACTCAGAGACAAGAAAAATAATCCACAAATGTTATCAGGATTGAAAATATAGGCCCGATTGTGTTTAGGTGGTTCTACCACGCAGGGAGAATCAGCAAAAAGATATAGTGGGAATTGATTTTTAAAATCTAGGAAGCAGGGTGAGGCGAGAGACCTTTAAAATTTGTGGATTGATGGGTCTTAGAGGAGTTTTAGAGCGAAAGGGCCTTAGCATTCAGGGAGTGAGAAAGAGCTCTGTGGTAAAAATGGAATGGTGCCTTTTTTGTCAGTGGTTCATAAAGCTGGTAATGAGCTTCTGTGTACTTGAATATCGTTAAATGAAGAAACTTTTGCACAGTCCCTCTTCTCTTTTGCAATAGTTAGTGAAGGAATGCAGCAATAAGTCTGATTTGTCTGGTGCTTGGTGTTTTTGAGGGACATTAATTTTAGCCTTCTGAGTTTGTACAATAAATTTAACAAGGTTTATATAATTTCTCCGGAATATTTTTGTTTATTAGTTTTGTTCTGAGCTCTGCTTCATCAATTTTCATTTAATCATGTTTATTTTTTCTTTTATTAAACCAGCCCCTTGATATCCATTATTTCTTTTTCTATTTATTTTACTGCCTTCTACATTAACTTACATATTTTTATATCCACAAGGCGATTCCATGTCTCACTGCTTTTTTGTTTTCATGATATCGGGAGAAGACATACCGCCGTGATATTTCTCTTCAACCTTTTTCATATTTAGTTATTTTTATGGATTTATTGGCCCTTAGTCTATAAAAAAAATAAAAAAAGCTTCTGTCTGAGTCGATATACAGTAATTAGACGAACTTGCTGGCCATGGACTGACATTACTTTTCATTACTCTTTTTAGAAGCCTGCACTCCCAGATGCAAGATTATAATCCATTACGCGGAAGGTCACCCTTTGTTAACGTCCCAACTGAGACTAATTACTCGCCTTCTCCTACTCTTACTGTTATTAATGACAAAAGGCAGTTCATGGCGTGTCATTACAGACGAGGCTTTTAAGGGGCTGAAAGAGAAATAGTGCAAGTGGCAGTTAAAATTCCGGTATTGTAATTGTAATGAATTTCTTGTTAGCGTCTAATATATTGTACTTACTGCACATGAGCTTCTCGGCCAGTGCATATTTCGGCATTTTGGTACTTTTGCCGAAAATATTTCGGCCAATTATACGAAGATGACATGTTTCCAAACAAAGTTCATGTTCGATTAAAGTGAAGTGAGGTGCAGTCGCTAATCAAGAAACGGGGGCTGGATCTTACACAAGTCTGTTAAAAGCTTGGGGAGCTGGTTTTATGTTACGTATATTTCACGAATTAAAAACTTGCTCTATTCCCCACCATCACATGGTTAGGAATATTGCAATTACATTGTGATATATTTAAATTGTATTGAAGCCAAGTCGTCTTTCGTGTAGTTTGGGCAAGACGTAATGCAAAAGCTAATCTGCAATGCCTTGTTCTGCTGGTTCAGTTGCAAAGTATGCAATTGCTTTTTTTTCAGAGATTCCACGAACAGACGTTAAGTTTTCGTTAACAGTTAATTTACGGTGTGTATATATATATATATATATATATATATATATATATATATATATATATATATAATATATATATATATATATATATATATATATATATATATATATATATATATATATATATATATATACATATATATATATATATATATGTGTGTGTGTGTGTGTGTGTTTTGTATATGTATACATATTTATATATGTATATATAAAATGTATATATGTATATATATATATGTATATTATTACATGTGTTAGTGAAGTTAGGAGTTCTTACCTTGGCAGTTACACATCTGACTAGGGAACCAACACACACGTAAAGAGAGTAAGATTAAGTTATCTGATAATGCAAATATGGAAAGGACTCAGGAGAGAAATTCTGGGTCTAAATTAATTAAATGTGTTTATAACCCTCAGAATATCAGTTACAGGGAGCCATGTACGCTGGGCTCTTGGCACCTTTCAAGCGAATTAATACAAGTGTTAAAATTGGGTGCCAACACAATAGAGGATTAAGGCTGATATACTGTATAACACTTTGATTGCTTGATGGATGGACGTAGGACACAGTGGAGGCAGATGATTTCACAGCGTGATACACACAACCTTTCTGCAATGTAGAGAAAGGAAAACGATCACTGGATGAGCCAAAGCACAATTTAATCTTTACAACGGGAGTGCTGAAGGCTGAAGGAGATGACATCATAATATAATCAAGTAATTTACATTTTAACACACTGATTATGTGTTACCGACAATTTGTTAGGGTCTTAAGAAAAGCAAGTGAAAAAATGAAGTGGTATGAGGTAAGAAAAAGTTAAGTTGACTGAACACTCCCTACACCACACAGTACCTTGTTCCTGGAGAGAAGATCCGTGGATGTAGAGTCAATAGGATACTTGGTTGAGTGGGACTTCTACGATTGGCACTAAGGTGGCACTTGGATGGGTAGGCTATCGGTCAAGCCAAGTTCGAGAGGTGTGCTACGTCCGCCCTCAGGCATTTCACGCGTCAAGTCCTGGATGCAGGTCCTGCCTGGAAGGAGCTTTTGGAAAAGTCATAAAAGAGGGGATGCAGGTCCTGCCTGGAAGGAGCTTTTGGTAAAGTCATAAAAGAGGGTGAAGCACAAAAGCAGGTGATTTAGGAGAGGTTCAGCGAGGGGAAGTACAAAGACCCTGACAAATTAATTGTCAAGTTTTAATTAAAAATGAGCAGCTTAAGGCTCTTCTCCTTTGCTCTCTGTGGGCTTGGACTTCTAGATGTGTTCAGCAAAAATGCTGCATGAGGGCTGCGGAGTGGTGACATATATATATATATATATATATATATATATAGATATATATAAACACATGTTGAATAATTAACCTATATCTCCCAGTAGTGGGTAGATCAAGAGAAGAACCAATGCACTTGGTACTGCCACATTCACACTTATCCCGTCAAATGATATATATATCCCAATGTAATTGCAATATCTCTGATCATGTGATGGTGAGGAATAATGCAAATTTTTAATTCGTGAAGTGATAAAATTCCTATGCAGAAAACTTCCAGAACATTAACCGCTTCATACCCCTGCACAGGAAGTCCATTACCTGCATGTTAGATCACTCTGGTAGTCACCTTTATCTGGCAAATACTCTTGCATACAGGATATTAAGGCCCTTCTCTTCCATTGCCTCATCCACATTATATATCCAGTTCTTTGTAGGTCTGATTATCAACCTATCATCATTAGTTCTCTCCACACGACTAGAAGTTCTCAAAATTCACTTATTCATCTTTCTTATATCGTATTCTAAGTGCCATTTGCTCATTAATTAACATTTGTTTTCGCATTTTCTTTCCTCCGGTACAGCTGCTGCTTCTTCTTAGAGTGCTTTCTCTGATTTACCTTTTTCTTTTCATTATTTACCATTTTCTTGCACTCTTTTCTTCATTACCTTATCTATCCTCAAGTTACTTGTATATGCTCAATTTCGTCATGATATTGCACTCCTAAAACAGTCTTAGTTTTCCTTCACTAGACATCTCGTTTTATCATCCCATTACTTTATTTTTTATTGCCTTACTCCCATACTCACTAATTCTGTGAGACGTTCTTAGATTTCCGAAAATTTTAGGCTTATAATCTCCATAGCACTGCTCTTTGATTATATAATTATAGACCGTGATGACTCTACAGATATATCCGATTGATATACATAATCCATAACTTCAGTGAACGGTAGTTAATTTTAGAGTCTAATTATGTAATTCACCTTGATTCCATTTAATTCTTTGGGTTTAGAAGTTATTTTATTTCTCGTGTCATTACACAAAGGCATAATTATATCTTTTCTGATGTGGCACAGCAAGGAAAGTCGTTAAACAAAAGCATAATTAAATCTTCTCTAATATAGCAGAGCAAAGAAAGTCCTTGTTATACTTAATTACTGAGTTTGATTACCTGGTCTGTAAACTCTTTGAAACAAGGAATATCATTACTTACCCTGGTATTTTGGGTTTATTATGACATGCCGCCTCTCCCACCAGACTCCTAAGATCTGTCGCACGTTTCATTAATGGTCACGGGAGTTTATATGGCTACTAGGTCTGGCATTCTTTGTATGTGTGTAGTGGGCGTAACACTTATCTAAGTAATGATCAGATCCGTATGTCTAAGCTTTATTTAATTACTGTTTTCCCTTTTAAATGTAGAAGAAAATAGAAATAATACTAAGAATGCAAAGCAAGAAGTTGATCAGATGTGTAGAATAATTTTTTTTTCTTGAGAGGTTTAAATTAAGTTGTCGAAATAGGTTTATCGGTCAGTGATATAATTTTGTTAAGCTAACCAACTAGTTTATTGAGCAGGTGCAATACGCAATCAAACAGTTGATAACATTTTGACCTGCCAGACGATTGTCTTATCCAGCAGGTGCAATGTTCACCCAATTAGGGGAGAACAGACCAAACATTTTTCAAAATCGTCTCGTTTTCCCCCCTCACTCTTCCTCGGAGAGGATGGACAAAAAGAGCTATCAGTTAAGACTTTGACATGCAGTCGAGTTATCAACGTACGTGAGCATACGCAATTGCGGGTGGGGTGGGGGCGGACGAAGTGACTTACAACGACGCCCGGGGCTCCCAGAACCGGAGACCACCACGGGTCAAGCGTATTGGACCACCCGTTCTCAAGTAGCCCGAAGAAACTCATAAAACTTGACGAGTTGATATTTGATGAGACGTACTTTTTGGAAAAGACCTCAGTATTTGCATAATTCCTACCTCTGCAAGTTCCAGCCGATTAGCATTTTTCGTTTGCATGGTTTTGGAGACAGGGTGGCATCGGCTTATTATTAATTTAGAGCACTCGGGAGGACCACCGCGGGAGGAGGGATGCCTTCCGAGCAAATGAGACAGGAGGCTGTTGCAGGACACGACCTGCGACCGAGACGCGACAAGAACGACAACGACTTCATTATCTTGCTCGTCAGGACCCCTCTCTCTCTCTCTCTCTCTCTCTCTCTCTCTCTGTTACCCTCCTTGACGGGGGGATGCGTGGATGATGGAGCCATCAGTTCCGTCCGGGGAACCCTGGAACTGTCAACGGGTCATTCCGTAGTTAATGATTACGTCTCTTTCGCCGTCCTTTTTAACTGGATCCCAGCGATATTTAACGGCTAATGCCACCTGGACGTGTAATGAGTTTCCTTCTCTTTTTTTTCCCTCTTTTAAAATGAAGCTTAATTCGTGTCGAATGATTCTGCGCCAAGAGAGTTCGGGATGTTTTAAGTGTCGTACGTGAGACCCTTTTTTCATCTCTTCGTGGATAAATTAAGTCACGGGAAGGGTACTCATTATTAGCCCTTATGTGTGTGTGTGTGTGTGTGAGAGAGAGAGAGAGAGAGAGAGAGAGAGAGAGAGAGAGAGAGAGAGAGAGAGAGAGAGAGAATGTAAGTGAAATTGAAATTTTATGACTAGGTACTTTAGAAGGAAGTGAGATTTATATTGTCACTTGATTACAAAATTAATGTACGTTTGCCTCCATACATTCTTGTTCTGTGATTCATACCACATCAATTAATGTACTGATTCTTGACTAGGTCTAATTTAATTTCCAGTGAACCATCCTCCTTAAAATGTGGCCCACGGCTCCTTTAGGACAGACACTGAAGCCAGACTCAGTTAATACCACACCGAAGCTGGCATTTGAATAGAGACATTTTTCTCTGTCTCTTTCTCCTCTCTCTAAACAATACTCCCATCGTGGCGGGTGGCTGCCTGCCTTAAGAAGGTAATAAAAGGAGAGGTGATTGTTAGTAATTGCGTGGGACTGGTCAATTGTGGCACTAATTTGCATTTTGAGACACGAAGTGCGCCTCCCGACGAGAAGTCAGATCATGTCACGAAGAGAAAGGCCTCCAACTGAAGCCGTCGTAAGGCTCACAATACGTGAGGAATTCCAGACACATTTCGACCGTAGGGAGTTCACGAAGTTTAGCACCCTTTTAACCCGAGAGCCTTCAATTATATGGTTATTTGTTTCACTATGTTTTTCTGTGAAAGTTTCAGCTAATGATACATTTTTTTTCTCTGGCGATTATGCAAATGCTGGGTTGCGGGCCAAAAATTCGGTCTGTTTAGAAGATAATATATCTTGCTTCTGTTTTTTCCGAATAAAATGGTGTGGTTTCGGGGAAAAAATACTCTCTCATTAGCTACGTTTGTTAATTACGCCTCATTACGAGAATTTTGAAACAAATGGAAAATGACGTGAAAGGGTTCACAGCTTCTGCCTCCCATACAATCTGTCATGCTGTTGCAATCTTTTCTCATGGTATGAAATGAGTAAACCAGGAGTAGAGTAAGAAATGTACAAACAGCTGAAGTTAATGGGCATTTATCCGGGATAAATGCATTCCAAGCGGCAGCATTGATTTAAATGTATAAATTCAGTAACTCCTGTTGTTTTTACAAGAAAACGATCTTTTATCACTACGCATAGTGTTGTCTTGAGCATCTAAGTACTGATAGTTTTTATCTATTGCAAAGGGCTTTTTAGAAATTCGCAGTGAAAATTTCCTTTTGAAAATATTTTCCCTTTTGGAAAGTATATTTTAAATATTCAGTTTTAACTTTAGAGTTTATTTACGCTTAGAACCAAGTCAGAACTTCTCGTGATTTATTGAGTGGTAATGATTTCTGTTCGAGTTGTTAATTTATTTCACACTGGTAAGTAAATAATTAATGAAGGTCTAACCCTGAGAGATCAGAATATTTCACACTATTAAATTAATTGCATCTTTAACCCAATTACTGAAATACGAGAATGGTAATGATAATTAACACATTACAAATTGCAAGTTGTTTTCCTTAAACATCTGTCAAATTCTTTCTACAAATATGTATACTTTGTTAATTTATTGCATTGATTATATCATGAGATCCTTTAGAACTTTTCAAGGCATATATCTGACTTTATATATATATATATATATATATATATATATATATATATATATATATATATATATATATATATATATATATATATATATATATAATATATATGCATATTAATTTTCTTTAATAATATTTTTATTTGCATTTTCCTGAAGTTCATCTCTCCCCGCTTAATATTGCTTTTACAAAGGGCATTCTATCATGTGGAAGCTTAAAAATTTAATAGACTTTGTGGCTTCTGTATATGAGCGCAGGTTTTATTGTAATAAGAATATTAGTATAGCTCAAAACCCCATCATTAGTTTGCTTAAAAATATATGGAAATATGGGTTGCACCAATATCTCGACATTGACTTGTCCATTACTGTAATTTGGACATATTGATTGATGCTTGAAGGACTGGATTTAAATTTGGAAATGTTTTAGATTTAGATTAGATGTATGGTGTAAATTTTCTGTAAAGTGGTTTCATCGATGATTCAGCAGTTAAAGTGTGAATGTGGTGCTGATCGTTGTCATATCTTTTCTAGAGAGAGCCACTCTGTATTTTGAGAAATGGCTTAATATTGAAAAAAATGTAACAAAAGATGTTATTAATTCAAGTATAGGATCGGAACACTGAAATGAAACTTCCTTAGCAATAGCGTCTATAGAATTAATCTGAGCATATATTCATACTATGTATAGAAGTGGTGAACTCGGGGTGTAGCGGTCTGGTCAGTTCATGCCATTCATTTTCAGACTGGAATTCTGTGACTTCCTCAGTGTTTCCATAAGCACTTACATTGACTTTCTCTTAAGAAGCAGGTTTAGATACTGTGAAGTGCAGTCCATTATCTCCCACTTTTCGTAAAGGGTCGATCGTGTTGGAAGACAGGGCATAGAAGGAATAGGCAACTGGAGATTAATAACTAATAGTAGATAGATAGTTATATTTGCCATCAGTGCAATTTACTACTTGCAGGTGGATGACATATTCATCCTAAAATGTCGCCATAAGCTAAGCAGTTTGTACAATAACAATATAACTTTGTTTTCCGTTGTCACAGCGAAATGACTTTCCGCTAACATTTTATTTATTTTCTCCCTTAATATTGTTCCAGTATTTCTTAACTTTACCTTTTTTCCTAATCCCGAACTTACTTTCAGTCCTCGCTATTTCACTTTCACTTTCACTTTTATCTCTTAATTTTCCTCTTACAACTAAGAATTTTCTCCCTGCCTCGGTTTTCCATCGGTTTACATTTTTAAAGACTATGCGGGTCGAGAGTATTGCTCCCTTTACACACACACACACACACACACACACACACGCTCTCTCTCTCTCTCTCTCTCTCTCTCTCTCTCTCTCTCTCTCTCTCTCTCTCTCTCTCTCTCTCTCTAATTATTAGTCAGGCCTAATTATCAAGCGTATTAGGCTTCTTATGTCATTGACATCTGTAGTGCATATATATATATATATGTATATATATATATATATATATATATATATATATATATATATATATATATATATATATATATATTATATATTATATATATATTTCTGACTCACGTCGGGATCGAACCCAGGTTTCTCAGGTGGAAGGCAAGGACGCTATCCACTAGGTCATACAAGTGAAAAGAAGTTGGAACCTGAGAGCAACTGCACCCAAGGAATTACTGCTTGCATACCAGCGAGTTTTCCCCAACTTCCCGACTCAGCAATGACCCAATAGACTGCATTTCATTCGAATTATCCCTTCTGAGTGAATAAGATAGAAATCATCAACACACAATCACGTGTGGAACAGAAATAAATTTCTGACTCACGTCGGGATCAACCAGGTTTCTCAGGTGGAAGGCAAGGGCGCTATCCACTAGGCCATACAAGTCAAAAGAAGTTGGAACCTGAGAGCAACTGCACCCAAGGAATTACCTGGGCAAGCTAACTGCTTGCATACCAGCGAGTTTTCCCCAACTTCTTTTGACTTGTATGGCCTAGTGGATAGCGCCCTTGCCTTCCACCTGAGAAACCTGGGTTCGATCCCGACGTGAGTCAGAAATTTATTTCTGTTCCACACGTGATTGTGTGTTGATGATTGTCTTATTCACTCAGGAGGGCTAATTCGAATGAAATGCTGTCTATTGGGTCATTGCTGAGTCGGGAAGTTGGGGAAAACTCGCTGGTATGCAAGCAGTTAGCTAGCCCAGGTAATTCCTTGGGTGCAGTTGCTCTCAGGTTCCAACTTATTTTGACTTGTATGGCCTAGTGGATAGCGCCCTTGCCTTCCACCTGAGAAACCTGGGTTCGATCCCGACGTGAGTCAGAAATTTATTTCTGTTCCACACGTGATTGTGTGTTGATGATTTCTATATATATATATATATATATATATATATATATATATATATATATATATATATATATATATATAGGGAGCAGAAGCAGGAACAAGCATGGCGACGTACTATAATTTATTTCGACGCCATGTTTGTTCCTGCTCCTGCTCCCTGCATATTTTATCACCTTGGCTGATTAGCCTGCCTTCTCCGTTCATATATATATATATATATATATATATATATATATATATATATATATATATATATATATATATATATATATATATATATATGTATGTAATATATATATATATATATATATATATATATATATATATATATATATATCTTCTTCGTTTTAACGTGCTTTTATACCCATTTTTATATGGGGTAAGCACAGTGCCTTCTTTGAAGGACTTTGATTTGGCGGTGGGGTAGGCCGTAACCTCGACCGGCTGCCCTGCCTGACATCGCTTAGACCCCGGTAACGAGTGTGTACATGTATTACCGAAACCCCCGCTCCCTTTCTCCCAGCAGCACGAGGAGAACTGGGCGGGTAGTCCGACAGTTCGAGACGTGTGAGGTGTCTGTTATGTTTTTAGAAGATGTTGGGTGGCTTTGTTTATGTGTGTATTAGTCTGGAACATCCATTTGCTTTCAGCAAACCTATCCGTTGATTACATACGTAATCCCGGGATGTCTACACGGATAGCAAAGTTTCCGCCTCTTGACTGGTCGGCTGCGGGGATTGAACCCTCGCCACAGGCTTCTATGAAGTATGTGGTTGCCACTCTACCAACCAAGCCATCGAGGCTCTATATATATATATATATATATATATATATATATATATATATATATATATATATATATATATATATATATATATATATATATATATATATATATATATAAGAGAGAGAGAGAGAGAGAGAGAGAGAGAGAGAGAGATACTTATGTAATTATTTTAAATCAGTTTAGCTAAATCTAGTAATCTCGTCTTATCTAAACATACATTGTGCAAGATCTGCCAAGTTCGGATTGGTCGTCATTTCATTATTTATGACAGATTAGGACTTGCAAAGGCAGGGGAAAAATTTATTTCATTCAGCAGGAATTAAAATGGACCTAATTTTATTTGCTATTCTAGAATCATGAATATAACTTTCATGCCGTTATATAGATTACTATCTTAACTAAATGAATTAAAAGTAGTAATCCTTCACTTGTTTTCTTTTCTGTATGTTTGTGTTTTCCACACAGCAATTCTGTAATAAAAAGAGACTTTAAAACAAGAAAAGCATAACTTATTTAATAGTGATAAATAGGCATAATGTTTTACGAAGAAAACCTAATTGTTGAAATACAAATTGCGAAGCCAAAATAGATCGGACAGCAAGTAAAAAAGAGGGGAAAAAAATAATTTCCGTCTGGGTACGGATCTTCGAACCTTGACAACGCTAGCTAGACAACAGGAACTGGAGCAAAATGTCCAGTCGAATACTCAAGTAGCAGCAGCTACTTTGCTAAATACCCAAACGACTGTGGTCGAACAAGAACGACATGGAGAAAAAACGTGCCAATAAATCAACAACGCTTGACCATTAAAGCAAAATTTTGGCAAAACACTTCGCCTGAAGAACAATAATCACTCTCATTAGCATTAACAACTCATACCTTTCTTACAACTCCGATGCGTAACAACGTCTCGAAGACTTGTAACAATAAGCAATAGTTTCGAAGTTCCCGAAGGATGTAAACGGCATGAAAGAAGAAGAAGAAGAAGAAGAAGAAGAAGAAGAAGAAGAAGAAAAACCGTAGGATTTTGGCGTGCGGGGAGGGGCTGCGTGCTTGCGCCCGCGTCGGGATTGCGTGCGAGTTGAAATGTTTTATAATTATCCATAAAAGCAAGCATAAAACGTCAGTCGGGTCCAAAGGTGATATCCCCTCAAGTTTGAAAAGAACAAAAAGAAGAACAATAATAAGAAGCAGGTTGCCGTTTCTGTACAGAAACGTGATCAGCATAGATCTGCTTCGCCCCGATTGCTCTTGAATTCATTGGCGCTGTGAATCTTAAAAAAGCCAATTACAGATTCATTTTTGAATTGCTTATACCCTTTGGGGTATGGGTGCGAGGACCGATCATACCCACATCGTCCGACGAAAATGTTGTTGTCCGATGACAGGTAGCAAGAGAAAACGACAAAATTTCCGGTAATTTTTGCGTCAAGAGAGACCTTTTTAGCGGCAGGGTCGGCCTTGCATGCCTGGCGTTGTTTCCTCAGACAGGCAATTTATTGATAATAAAGAGTACACTGGAATAAAGCATAAGAAATGTTATAAAAGTTCGTGGAATTCCTAATTTAAACGCAAAGACTATTCAAAAGAGAGCTTTGTGTAATATTTTTAATATCTCATTGAATTTCTGTGAGCTACGCCCTTGTGTTTTTGTTTCTTTCGTATGAAAACAAATATTCAAGATACTCTTATTAGGAATGTTGGTGCAATGTTAATATGAAATAAGACTTTTAAAATGTTTAGTTCTTAATTTTGACTGATTTTTTTATAAACATTATAATCAATGTATAACAGACTTTAGGTCAACTGAAAAAAAAAAGATTTGACAGGGAATTTATTCTGCAGGATATTCCGCGTCCTTGGAAAGTCCTTTACATATATTTAAATAGCTATATTTTTTATGAAGGCCATGAAGACATATATTTAAATAGCTCTATTTTTTATGAAGGCCATGAAGACAATGACATTTTTATTACTCTTTATTGCAGGGTAACTTTGCTGATATCGCATTGCAAAACATTCCATTGAAAATAATCATTGGAGTTCAGCCTCTACTCGAAGGCAACTAAAAAGAAACCCCCGGAAGGTTAATGGGCATAGAAATAAAACTTCTTTATATTTCCCGTCCTTAGAGGCTGCAGATTGACAGCAGAATAGATTATTGTATTTTAATGAGTAATACATTACCAAATGTAACAATATCTACTGGCGTTTTGGAATACTAAGACATCATTGGTCCGTGTAAGTTCTAACTTTTTTTTTTTATCTTTCGTTTACATTTTCCAAATGTGGCCCAGCCACAACTTTTGCCAACTTACAGTACTGAAAAAGTATAATTTAACAGTAACTTATCCGAAGTTCATGCTTAAATTATTTGATGCCTACGAGTCTTTGGCTGATAATTGAAAAGTATTTGCCATTGATGCTTTAAGCCTTTGGGATTAGCGTACAGAAGCCTTTAGGGGTAATGTTAAAAAATCTTTGGGTTAATGTTTTTAAAAGTCCTAGGAAGCGCTAAGTTTAGAGCGTTGGTTGATGCTTAAAAACCTTTGGGGTGATGCTTAAAGGCTTGTAGACTGATGTTTAAAGATTTCGGTGTGGATGCTTATCAGCTTAGGCTGATACTCGGAAACTTTTGGGGTAGTACGTACAAGATTTTGGATTGTTGTATAGAAATTTTTGGTGACGATTCGAAACTTGGTAGTGTTTACAAGCCTTTGGTTTAATGCTTAGAAGCTTTTTTTGTTGATTATATGGAGCTTTTGTCTTGATGCTTAGTTTTTGGGGGTGATGCTTAGATGCGTTTGGATGGGTGCTTAAGAATTTTTGTGCTGGTAGTCAGGGCATTTAAGGTGCTCTAAAAAGAATGATGCATAGATACGTTTGAGTTGATATGTAGAAGCATTTAGGTTGATGTTTAAAAGCCATTTGGTTTACTGTAAAAAGAAATGCTTGGTTTGATGTTGTAGTAAAGAAAGAAGTTCCGTTCATAAGTTTTTTATACTTAACTAAAAACCATCAGCCGCCCTAATTTTAAACCAGATCGAAAATCCAAGGCGAAATTTAACATGAAAATTCCTAATGTCCTCATATTTGCATTTGCTAGTATAAATATTTCTTACTGTTCATTCTTTCACACAGATATAACCTGGAAACTCATAATTTCTTCATTTTTACATTTGCTAATTGATGCACTCTTAATATTTACAACTTTAACATAAATATACGAAAGACACATGTTAGTACACACACACACACACGCACACACACGTCGTTACATCAAGGACCAAATTGAGGGATTAGTACCACAGCGAAATGACCATCGAAGTTCCAAGGGAAAAGTCTTAACAAATGACGACTGCGCGGTTGAAGGAATGATATTTAACGATACTGATGTTGGATGATACGCTCATATTTCAACTAATGAAGGGTTGGTGAAGGCTCCGTGCGATAAGAGAGCGACTAATGCCTACCTCCATCGACTGTGATGGAATACGCCATTGTGGAAGGAGCGGCCCCTCTCTTTCGCCCACAGCCTGGAAGGACTTCGCTTCCCGAAATGAGAAGCGGCTTTTTTATCGCGTGTATTTTTGATGATGCAAAGGTTATATATATATATATATATATATATATATATATATATATATATATATATATATATATATATATATATATATATATATATATATTATTTATATATATGTATATACAGTATATATATATTACATATATGTATGTATGTACAGTATATATGTATATATATATATATATATATATATATATATATATATATATATATATATATATATATATATATATATATATATATATATATATATATATATATATATATTAATTTCATGATGTTGCCTTGTAATACATATATCCTCCTATAATTTTGACATGTTTACTATTTTTTTTTTCATGCGTTGTGTCATGATAATGATTGTTGAAGTGTCGTATTTAGTTTGGCATCAGATCTCAAATGAACTAATGATTAAATAACTTGATAGCGTAATTTAGAATTGATAATACAATTTTAATAGTAACGTAGTTTAGAATGAATAATATCTTTCTTGATAAAAGCGTAGTATATGAACACGTGTGTGTCCAGCAAAGATTTGTTTCATTTCAATTGTCATCAGTTGAGATAAGAGAGAACGCTTTGTTTTGGGTCGTGATGACAGGTTTGGATAACAAATGCCGATTTGTCCTATACGAGCTCAAGACGAGTGATTTCTTGTTGTTACATGCATTGTTTGAGTCACGTACGCCACTTTTCAAAACGTTTTGCTGGGATGACGTAACTTTCCTTCTAGAAATTTCTCCGTGGTATCTCGCACTCAAAATGCTTTAACGACGTCACCTCCCTGCTTCTTGAACTTTTTTGTATCTCGCACCCAAAATGCTTTAATGACATCATGTAATTGTTTCACGTGTTACTGGAATTCTAAAATCTGTTTCATTCTGATTTCCGAAACCGATTAGCTTGGTTCCCTCTCTCTCTCTCTCTCGTTCTTAAAAGAGATTACTTTTAACGTAGTGTTTTGTGGTCACGTATTAGCATTAACTTTTGAGATCTGAATTTAGTAAGGTTATTTAATTTGTAACGGCGCCTGTAAAAAAGTGTGTTTTGTGGTAACGCAGCAGCAGCAGCAAGAGATTTTACAGAGGTTTTCACAAGTTTGTGTAAGGTAACGTGAATTTTACTTGTTAATGCCATGGTATGATAAGTTAAGAAATTTTGACTGAGTGAAATTGTTATTGATAAATCTTATATGTATTTTTGTGTGTTTTTCTGTTTACAGTCTCGTCATATTTTCACATTTTTTGTATGTTTGTGATGTAGCATTTATTTACGTAGCATTTTAAATATTTCTTGGTAATTTAACATTGCATACTTGATTTAATATTTCATTTATTAAGATTTTCTTTTCAAATCTTGAGTAATTCTTGATAGTTTAAATTTTGCTTGATTAATTTAAATTCCTGATAAAGTTTTTGTGAATTAGTTTTGTTTCATAATTTAATTCAAGAATTAATTGAGTGTTGTATTATTTTCAAGTAATAATAATTTTTTCAGATTGTGAATTCTAATTATAAACTTTGAATTTTAAAATAAAATTTTGTATTTAACATTTTTAGAAAAACAGTGTTTCATTTATTGATCATCAGTGAATAGGATTAATTCTGTGTGCATAAGGCAAAGTGACAAACATTAAGACCAGGGAAACAGTTAGAGTTGTTTGATGGAGTGATGCCCTTTTACTCTAGAATATTTCTAGTTTAATTTTTGATACCTCGCACATATTCTGATAAACCTAGTTTGATTTTTTCAAGTGATTGATAAGTTTTTTCTTAAGGGATCACTGTTACCTTTAGAGTACTCATTCGTAATAATTAATGTTATGAGAGTTCAGGTATCTGGCTGAAGTGAGGTTTATTTTTGAATTTTGAGATTAGTTGTGTAATAACCAGGTACTTGATACGCATCGTGACATTATAATATATATATATATATATATATATATATATATATATATATATATATATATATATATATATATATATATATATATATATATATATATATATATATATAATCATCTCAATACGATATCGGAAATCGGGTTGGATTAGGCAATGCGTTTCATAATCCTTCCAAACTTGCGTGATCAAGGATTTACGTAGTAGTTATCGAGGTTTCATGGCTGGGGAGTTTATCACGCTCCATTATGTATTTACACGGATAGGCTCCGCGACGTTATTGATCTTGACATGAAATCGACTCTTCGTGACGTCATACAAAGGCATGTCACTGGCAGTCTGCAATTAGTTGTTTAATAAAAAAAATCGGCTTGGGCTAAACATCATAGAATAGTTTTTTTTAAGTTTTGTAAATAAGTAACATTATTTTCGGTAAGATCAAATAACAGTTTAGAGATTGGTTATCTCAGAGAGAGAGAGAGAGAGAGAGAGAGAGAGAGAGAGAGAGTCGTCGAAGTGGAATGGTATGTAGAAACAGATTAAAAAATTTTATTGCTTGTAAATGTTTGGGCCCTATAAGACACGTATTCAGTCATTCAGTATTTGTGCTCAATAGTGAAAATTAAATTCTGATGCAGTTCGACTTCTCTCGTAATGTTAGAAATTTTTGAATTGTCTAATGAATTACATTTCCAATTAAGTCTTATCTTTATTCCTTATCAAACATCAAAAGGGTACATGGGACCTCAGAACTCTCGCCAGTTTAATTTCTTATTCCATTTTGCATTGAAAAGTATTTACTGGATATAGAACGAAGCTAAAAATTCAAAATTCAAAATTCAAAAAAGCAAACTAATGTAAGATTCATGTCAGGGCTTAATAGTTTCAGAGAACGGAAGCCATCGAGCCTTTGGATGATTCCTGCGAGTTATTTTGGCTAACTTTCTGGCATGGAAAGCACTACCTTCAGGGGTGACCGCCCTATAGTCCGAAGGCCCGATAGTCCGAAGGTCCGATAGTCCGAAAGTCAGCAGGCCCGATAGTCCGAAGGTCCGAAAGTCAGAAGGCCCGATAGTCCGACGGACTGTAATCAGCCCCCCACCCCTCCATAGCTAATACGGCAAAATTGTAACCAGTAAACACCCATAAAAATACCAACCTACGACTATCGGACCTTCGGACTATCGGGCCTTCGGACTATCGGGCCTTCGGACTAACGGACTGTAATCCCTTCAGGACGCAGTGATGACCATGAGAGGTGTGACGCCGTTTACTCATATCGGTAAATTAAATCACTAAAAGTCTGGTTTAGTGCTGGTCTGCCTTATCGGCTCTCGGCCAATGACCATCCATCCGCAAACGGATTTGTCTCTCTCTCTCTCTCTCTCTCTCTCTCTCTCTCTCTCTCTCTCTCTCTCTCTCTCTCTCTCTCTCGTTCAGACACGCATTTAAACACACATAAAGATTCACTTCTTATAATTATTTCTGTACGATATGGTTAGACAAGCTCATCATGCACCCATGAAAAGATTTTGCCGTCTAGAGTCAAACATTTTTAGCTTCTTGAATATTTCTTTGTATTTTGTCATCAGTAATTCAACTTTGAAATGACCTATTAAGATGTATGATTTAGTCTGCCTTCAGGAATTCTTTTACCTTGAGGTGGCAGCCATCACACCACCCACATCTCATGGCATGAGAAATTGTATTTTCTTGAGCAGCCTCTGTCTCAGATCCTGAAGGCATGCACAGTAAATATTCCATGATATAAAACAAGTTTAGTTATTATAAAAAAAAAAGGAAATTCCGAACTCTCAGAGAGAGAGAGAGAGAGAGAGAGAGAGAGAGAGAGGGAGAGAATGGGTAGCTGGTGGAGGGGGGAGCCCAGCACATGTGTATCACCAAGTAGCAGTTTGTCGGTAAAACACAGACATAATGAGGCGGGTGGGCGTTCCTTCTGTCCTAAAGGGAAACACAGCGAGTCCCAAGCAACAAATCTTTATTAAAGTGGCAATTTCGTTACCGAATGAGTGGGATGTTGCTCGTTTTGATTAGCTTACACGACAAGGGAGTGTTCTGGATGTGCCATATGGCAGTGCTTTTTACGACAGGTGCCGCCGCCGTTTTGCCAGGTCTATTTGTCTGTCTGTCATCTGATCATTGCTTCATTTTCTGGCTGGCTCGTGGCTCGGTACGAAGACTTTTCCTTAATAACTTTTGTGATTTATTAATTTTCTTACATGTTCTACTCTCAGCAACGTCCAACACTCGCAGGTGAATCGTACAAATACTTGCTCTTTAGGGCTCTCTGTCTCTCTCTCTTTCTCTCTCTCTCTTTCTCTCTCCCTCTCTCGCGATGATGATGATGATGATGTGCCGAAATTATCTAAAGAAATTGGGTAACTGCGCAATGTGTGTGTTTAGTTAATAATATAATGTTAATACTTGTGGTTAGAGGCTGTGACGACTACCAGGCAGCAAGAACTTTTATTGATAATGAAAGGTATTCCTTATATACTGTTTTTTTTTTTTTTTTTTTGCTAGAAATCAGCACTAAGCCTCCAGTTATTCAAAGGTATGATGACCAGAAACGACATCGCAAAAATGATAGACATTTAAGAAATTTGTGTGCTTGTTTGATCTACTGTATAATTCCGCGTGTGTTTCATTTATTTTATTATAGCTCTGCGTTCCAGTGTCACTAACCCATGATTTTCTGAAAAATACGAAGCCTGGGTTTGGAGGATGTTTGAAATACCTGTTCTTTGTCACATAAAGTCTTATGCACAGGAGTTGAAACACGCGTAGTTGATATGCTTAAGACGAATGTCTAGTAGCCTTTGTTAATCACAAATTATCACTAAAACTAGTAATTAGAATAAATTTTCCGGTCGCAAATAGTAAAGACGAAATTATTTCATTGAAATGCATACGAGCTTAAATTTTGGAATTTAATGAAATTAAAGTTAAGTAATTTGAAGAAAAACGTTGTTATATATATATATATATATATATATATATATATATATATATATATATATATATATATATAAATATATATATATATATATATATATATATATATATATATATAAAATATATATAGATATATAAATATATATATATATATATATATATATATATATATATATATATATATATATATATATATATATATATATATATATATATATAAAATTTGCCATTAGATATATGCTTTATTTCTCCTCAACGCCTTCTGCTTCACAAGGTGTTATTAAGCCTCCAGGTTGTCAACAGTCTTTTGAAATCAGTTACTAGCCCACTGCCCTTTTCAAAACTCATTTCTGCGGCAAAGTGAAGCGCTTCCTTTCTGTCGACATGGAGTACTAGTCAAATCCCATTTCAGTTATGTTTGCTCACTTGTATTTAGCTATAGTTGAGAACATAATCTGTTTTTGATTTTGCCTGGTACAGATTATAATGATTTTCCTTGCTATTCTCAAGAACCAGGAGTTTCAGGATCTGTTTCCCAGTTTACTAAAAAAAGCTCCGTCCTGAACTTCAGGATGTAGTTTAATAAGGATGTCTCATTTTCTTCCTGTGCTTCTCTATGAAGACGAGAACAATTTTCTGACTGAAGTACAATTCAAGTACGCAAATGTCAAAAGATCTATGAATGCTTGAGGAGAGTGCAATGAATCTTTTAAATGTTTTGCCATGTCCAGTATAGTAGTTAGAATAATGTCCATATGGAGGTATAACCCACCTCCAGTAATTTTGAAAAGTGTTAGTTTCTGATACAGAGTGAAAATGTCAATAGAACAATATATAAATTTGATATATCCTCAGCTTGTCATGAAGAGAGTAAGAAGGGGTTTGTCGAGTATCATATATACCATATGTGTATATATATATATATATATATATATATATATATATATATATATATATATATATATATATATATATATATATATATATATATATATATATATATATATATATATATATATATATATATATATATATACATACCTGGTTTTAATATCTATTATATATATATATATATATATATATATATATATATATATATATATATATATATATATATATATATATATATATATATATATATATATATATATATATATATATATATATATATATATATATATATATATATAATAGATATTAAAACCAGAGCTTGAATTAAAATCATCTTTATTATTTGCGACTAGTTTCGGATTGTTGTTAGCAAAAATGACTCTTTAACTACACAGCTGAAGAATTCGGTGTCATGGATAGATTTCAACCGTCTTTTGAATCTCATTGATAAATGTAACTTCGAAGACATGTCGTGTAAAATCTGTGCAGAGTAATAAACTCCGAAAATTAGGTTTCACTGATGATAACGGTGTTCCATATGATAAAGTTATTTTTAATTACTCGAGCAGAATTCTCTCTGATACGGAGAAAAAGATTTTATGTAAAGGTTTGAATTATGTTTTATCTTTCTGTAAACCTGATTTTATTGACCACTTTTGCACATTTGAAATGTTTTTCCAAAGGCATACTTAACCATTCCTTTTATGATAGGGATAATAAAGGTTTTGAGTTTTTCAGGTGCTCATTGAAGCATCTAGCGTTTTCTTCATTTCATGACAGTGATAGAAATTATTTTGTACATAATATTTCCAAGGAAGAACACGAAGTTTTGAAGAACCTAGCTAACGATAAACCTGTAGTAGTTTTGAAACCAGATAAAGGTAATGAAGTAGTTTTGATGAATAAGGATGATTGTATTTCTAAAACACTTAGTATATTGGGTGATCATACCAAATTCAAATCTGTTACAGATAATATTCTTTCAGCTATTCTAAACAAGGAAGAGAAGATAAACAGGTTTTTAAGAAAAATGAAAGCTGAAGGTGTTGTTGATGACTTTCTGTATTCTAGGCTTTTCACGTCAGCCTCAAAACCAGGTATTTTATACGGTTTACCCAAGGTCCATAGAGAAGATTGCCCTTTAAGACCAATAATGCCTGCTATTGGTGCATTCAATTACAAGTTAGCAAAATTTCTAGTACCCATTCAAACACCGATCACCTCCAGGCTCCAACCAGTAAAGCGTAAAGGATTCATTTACTTTTGTAAAGGAAATTTGTGAAATGAATGATGAGCAATGTGTAATGGCCAGTTTTGACATTAAATCTCTGTTTACTAACTTACCCTTAAAGGAAACAATTGACGTATGTGCTAACGATTTGTTTAAAGATACCGTTAAAATTGAAAACCTTTCTAAACAACAGTTTCATCAGTTGTTATCACTAG
>NC_089756.1:14826225-14831225 GCF_040412425.1 Macrobrachium rosenbergii
CTGACAACATTTAAAAATAATACTCTGTCAAAAACTTTAAGTAAGGTTTAAAACAGCTTAAAATTCCAATAATATTAATGATGATAAAAGATGCGATTAATTTTATGAAGGCGTTTATAGGCTTTAACTCTCACAAGAGCAAACAACAATAAAGTAAGGAAGCAGGTGAAATGCAAAAAACCGAGAAGTCATAAATTAAAATACCAGACAGAGACCGATTTTTCAATTTCTCAAAATCACAAAAAGCAACTGTGAATGCACCTGCGGGCCACCTCGGCTTGCGTTAACTTCTTACCTTCGGTGTAGATAAGACTTAATGCCCATCAGTGGGGCGAAGGACTTCCCGTTGCAACCCTTACAGGAGGCGAGGGTGTGACGAGATGGATGGCTCCTCGGGACGTGTATTAGTGAGTTGATATACAATAATGCGATCGTGCTTCACCCGCGGCCTGCCTTGCATCGCAAGTTACAGGGGGCAATAAAATCTTATGAGCAATGGTTCCTGGATGGGACTGCGGATCTCTCTCTCTCTCTCTCTCTCTCTCTCTCTCTCTCTCTCTCTCTCTCTCTCTCTCTCGTCTTGCTTAACGTTCCGCTGTGAGAGTACAGCTAATTTCGTGAAAGGTCTCTTTTATCTACAGGTGGAGTATCTCTCTCTCTCTCTCTCTCTCTCTCTCTCTCTCTCTCTCTCTCTCTCTCTCCATTGGAATTGGAGAGCTTGCTGTAACATTTTTTGCAACGTCCTTTGCACTGCAGGCACAGTCTCCCGCCTACCAGACCATAGTAATTGAATTTAGTTCTAAATCGCTTGGACCCCTTTGAAGAACTTGTAAGACGCACCTACACACCGAGGGTGGTAGATAATGATCCCCGACAGCAGGTAATGCCTCCTGATTGAATTCGCGGTGTGTTATCTGCATAAATACATTCAAAACACCCATTTCGACCAGGCACCGTTCTCGGATTTACTAGCGTCGTACTTGCCAATTAGTTTCCGATAACACATCATTATAGCGGCTTAATGGGGCACCGAAGTAGGCGGAAAACAGTTAAATCAAAGAGATTGTACAGAAACAAAGTCCACGGACAAACAGATGCATAGACTGATCCGCATTGAAAATTATGTACGTTTCCCTTACACTATTTGCGAATTATTACCGGAGATGTAAATAAAATCAGACGTGGTTGGAGTTTCATCTTAGAGAAATTGATTCAAGAGAATAGGGTTCTCTTCTGAATAAAACGGATATCTAACCGAAAAATCGTCACCGAAGATTTGCTGAACACAAGTGCTATAAAATGAACCGCAAAATATACAGGCTTTGCTTACGTCCTTAATTGTACAAGATTTTTTTTTATTATGGGTGCCAACAATGACAACACTCAGTCTTCAATACCCTTTCTTATCCATTCTTCCTCCATTCTGGGCTAATCACATTAACCTCCGCATTAGTAAAGCACAAATACACTTACGCGCGCACGCAACGCTTCTTCGGCAAATTAAATTTCAGTGTGCCGAACTACTAGAGATATCAACGAACTTATGCCTGTCACGAGATTGGTATCTTGTGACGTGACTAACTTGACCGAAACTTCGGTATTAATTTTGACTGAAGTTTTAGGGAACTCGTTTACTTCTACCTGAGAACCGAAGAGGGTGAAGAATTCCGATGTACACAAGGTTTGCCACCCAAGATAAACGCGATATTTGAATACTAAATAAACTGAATCGGTGAATATTAAAATTTAGATTATGTATATAAATGCGTACAAAGGCTTGGAACTTTGCATTGAAACAACAGTCTTCCTTTGTTGTTTGGCATTATTTCAACTTGCATCCATACATATATATAATTACATATATATATATATACATACATTATATATATATATATATTATATATATATATATATATATATATATATATATATATATATATATATATATATATATATATATATATATATATATATATATATATATATATATATATATATATATATATATATATATATATATATATATATATAGGTTCCGGAGAGAGAAGAGAGAGAGAGAGAGAGAGAGAGAGAGAGAGAGAGAGAGAGAGAGAGAGAACGGTTCCGGAAGCAAGACGGGTTTCAGCCAATAAAAAGGGGACGATTAAAGACAAAGCTAAATTTCTTGGCTGCCTCTGAATCCCTGATGCCCCTGACGATATGGGTGAACACCGACAATGGCGACTTGATTCTCTGGGGTCCGTTGTGTCCTCTTTTTTTCACAACTCATCCTCTATTCTATGCTCTCTTTGTCTGAAATGTGGAGTCTTCCATTTTCTTTTCTTTCCAAAATTTACTTGCGTATTTTTTGTAACCCGGTAGGTTACGACATCCGGGACTCAATTTTTAAGCATAGAACGCCTGAGCTTCGGGTTTGGTCCTATAGAGGGCCAGCGCTGATGTTGATGTTCTTCTTCTTCTTCTTCTTCTTCTTCTTCTTCTTCTTCTTCTTCTTCTTCTTCTTCTTTCGAATACCCTTCTACATCTTAAAAGCTTTGAGAAGAAACTTGAATCGCGTTAATCAAGAAGGATGTCATAAGTCTCGAAAATGATCACATTCGAGTTAATGAAAGAAAAAATTATTAGCAATTATTTATAGACAAGTGTTGGTTTTAGATCATAACCGTGGTTCGATAATCTCGTTTACTCACTCTTAAGCAAGTTTGTGTCTCAAAACTTTCAGGATAATGAAAAGAACGGTTGTGTACATTACAATAGTCTTTATTTCGTTTACTATTGTGTATATCATCATAACATTTATAATGACCTTACATTTTAAGGGAAAGGCCAAACATCCACAGAAATATGCTTTTTTGAAGAAAATGGAAAGAAACATATTACAAAGAGTACAATGGCAGTCAGCAGTAATTAACGTGATATGAACTACTAAAATAAGCGTGTTAAAGAAAGGGTGCGTAATTGTTCCTTAAAGCATAACTGTAAGAGAAACAAGAATCTTGGCAGATTGTTAACTGTTCAAAATTGTCCCAGTCCTTGTCATCACACCATCCCAACATTGGTGTATTTATGGGTTTATTCTTGATTCCAGCAGCTAACGAGATTCACAGATTTTTCGTCTGCATCCAATGCTTATCTGTTGATAAAAGGAAAGTTGACTTAATGCTTTGTAGAGAGAAACCAAACGTTACGGAAATTTATAACAGAATTTCGAAGTCAGGTGCGAACGGCAGCGGGTTGCAGTGAGGCTCAAATGCCACCAGATAGTTAAAAACGTGTTAGTGTTGTGTATTTAACATTATCATGACAACAACACCTCTTCAGTAGTCTTGTTTTGAAAAAATACCCAGGGACATAAGAGCAAACTACTTTACGGATGCGATATAAGAGTCAGAAAAGAAATCTTTAGAAATATATAGGTCTTTCCTAAAATATCTCTTCTTGATTTGTGGATTGTAGAGTCTGTTTGCATTCTCCAGTGAGTAAACTTTATGCCTGAGCTAATGTATGTTGTTGAATATTATTGGAAGGAACTGGCTGCTAGCAACGAGATATGCTAATGGCAATGGATATAATTAAGACATGGACATTACTGAAAACTGGTTAATACATGAAACTGTTAAAGTTTTGGGAAATCCGTCAAGATGTTCAAAAGAAGACGAAGACAAAAAAAAAAAAGCTCTCATACTGTGTCATGTCTTTCGTCAATCATGATCAGTCTAATCTCCGTTGCCCTCATTTTTTCTTCTTTAAGGTTTGATCGAAAAAGACTGCCTCACAAAGACATTCTAAACATTTTGAAGTGAAGACAATGCACTTCATTTCTTCACCATTCCTTTCTCTGTTAAACTGAGGAATGACCTAGAGGCGATTTATACTTTAATATTGGAGAGGCTGCATTGCTCCATTAACTTAGTTTCTCTGACTAACATTGGTTATCATGTATGTAAGTATAAGTGTTTGGTGAGTCTTCTCTACTTTTCCATTTTTGTTTGTTTGCTTGTTTGTTTGTTTGCTTGTTTGTTTTTAACGGTTGGAAGCATGAGTATTCTATTT
Source organism: Macrobrachium rosenbergii (assembly GCF_040412425.1). Lineage (NCBI taxonomy): Eukaryota > Metazoa > Arthropoda > Malacostraca > Decapoda > Palaemonidae > Macrobrachium > Macrobrachium rosenbergii. The sequence continues at coordinate 14,830,279 of NC_089756.1, forward strand.
CGGGGAAGTTCGCGATGCAAGCTTTTTGTCATTTACGCCTTCTCCCATTTGAAAGTTTTAATAATAATAATAATGATAATTATGATGATGGTGATGATGATGATGATGGAAGTCGTTACAACTCAAGAATGTACCTCTAATACTTCATCCACCTTCGTAAAAGACAACAGATCTTATCACTTGGAAGAAGGCATTGCCGGAAGGCAAACATTTTAGTCGAGCAAACAGTGCGCGCGCGCATCGCCCTGCAAGATAATGCAACAATTAATAATAACACAACACAGTCCTCAGGGTCACAGCTGTCGATTGCATGGGAATGCAAACTCGTTCTCGCAGGAATGGAACGACCGATCAGATTATAAAAGCTAATTTGGGTTTAATTTTTCGTTAATTTCAGCGACTAATGTTATTCTGATGATGATGTTCAGATTAAGGACGTCCTGGTGCGCGAGGGTGTGGGATTTGATGCGTCTCGTTGGCAATGGGTTGTCGAAGTTGAGGGCGTGCTAGGAAAAATTCGACGTCTCTGTCTGTTTGTGTGTACGTATGTCTGACTTGAGTTTAAGAATATGATACGGCTTTCAGACGTATATGCTTGTACACATCTGTCTGAAGTTGAGGGCAAAAGAAGAGAAATACATCTTATGACTGACTCGAGTTTAGAAATAAGTAAAAAATATGACTTTCAGGGGTATATTTATGATGTACATATCTGTCATAAGTTCAGGGCATTGTAAGAAAAATACGACCTACATACGTGTCTTCGTGTGCACTACTGGCACAAGTTTAGTAATAAATAAAGAAAGCGAAAATTGGGAGTTGTCTATGTACATATGACTAGCTTAAGTTGAGGGAAAATACGAAAAATGCAACGTACGTACGTCTGTCAGTGCACACACGATTGATTGAAGTTTCAAGCTAAATAAGAACAATGATAATCATGAACG
>NC_089756.1:14836225-14853725 GCF_040412425.1 Macrobrachium rosenbergii
TATTGGGTGTGAAGACTGAATTACAGGCTTCGTTCATCATTCAGTGAATAATTTGGGTACTCATGTATGATGCTTTTCGCAAGATGGGTACTTGTTAATTGTGGAACCCCAGGTGTGCATATTTATATGCATACTGCAAGTGTAGCGATTATAAAGCGGTAATAAAACTGAGAGCTATGGAACGAATAAGTCTATTGACTCAAGGATATATCATAGCACATAGATATAATGCATAAACTGACCCAGATTTACCGAACGGATAAAAGATATTTTGGAATTTCGGGTTATAGATTAAGGGTATAGATTATGAAAACATTGAGAAATTGATAATTGAGGATATTAATTAAATAGTCTACTAAGTGATGTTTTATATCTGAAATTGTAAATACGAAGATAATTATAAAAATGCAAAACGACAAAGCATGAAAAAAAGGCCTTAATGCAGTCAATGTTTATAAAGCACAGGAGAAACTTATTGTTTTCTATGTGGTATTATGTGTGAAATGAATGAAAAGAGTAATATTAAAAGTATATTGCACTACGTAAAATGCTTGCTTATGTTAATGTTGACAAACAAACAGTCATTCATGTTCATACAGACAGGCAGAGAGACGCACATGGTGAAAAATAGAGAAATGGCATGTTACTAAATAGGAAATTCCCTTCTTTAATACTTTTCTCTTTTTGTACATTACTTGCATAGGACAAAGGCAATGCTCAGATGCATACACGCTGCTTCTGGCCATGAAATATTAGAAAACTTTCTGTAAAAATTATCTGGAAATCTCTAGCACATTATGATTCAGAATAGGATCGCAGACAAAATACCAAACGATCTTTGTGTATCTTTAAGAATTCAAAGAGAGAGAGAGAGAGAGAGAGAGAGAGAGAGAGAGAGAGAGAGAGAGAGAGAACGTCTGCACAACGTTATGCATGAAGTATTTTCTTTCCGAGGTTCTAATCAAAATGAATGTGCTGCAATTTTTTTTTTTTAGAGCATTCTCGCTTTCGGTCTTAATGATAATTTATTTGTTTTTCACAGAATTTTCCGGACCCCTGGTCATCTAAAATTCACCCAAGAATTTAGATAGAATATCCAAGTGCTTGTTTGCGAAGCTGCCTGAATATTAGATGCTCTGTTACGGCAGAAATATACATACACGAAAAAAAAAATTCTTGGTTATGACACAGTGGAGAAATATCTTGTCTAGTTTCCCTTCTAGCGGGCGCCTCCCACGGAGGAAACAGGAGAGCCCAAGTGAAATCCCCTGCTGAGGCTCCTGACAAGTGGCAAGACGCCTCTTGAGTCGCTTTACCTGACCCTTTTAAAGTTGAGCTCATTAGCATAAAGGTGTCCAGTAGGGATATCTGGAGATTATACCGATTAGGGATGGCCGCCGCTACCGAGGCTTGTGGCAAGGGCTCAGAATCGATAAAGAATATGAAATAGTCTGTTTGTTAACTCGCTCGATAACCCTTCCACTCTCTCTCTCTCTCTCTCTCTCTCTCTCTCTCTCTCTCTCTCTCTCTCTCTCTCTCTCTCTCTCTCTCTCTCCGCAACGAGACAAAATTGCCCCGCTTTGCGTAAGAACATGTTACTTTTTTGAAGATTGCTCGTGAAGTTGATGGCCGCATTGACTTTTTTCTTATGAATGCTTGCAAATTTTGAATAATAATAATAATAATAATAATAATAATAATAATAATAATAATAATAATAGCAGACATTCTCGCCTAGAGGAAGACATAAAGAGAAACCTCTTTCTCGGTGATTTTAACTGTTGAACTGAGTTGGTTTATCTTATCAATATGATTGAACATTCGAGAACTTTCATTGCCTTCAAACCGACCGATTCGGGCACCAGCACGCACTTAAGTTACAAAAATGCAGAACATATCATCACCATTTAATTGCCTGTATTTGTTATTGCAGTGAGGAAACATTGACCTGTTTTCGGGCAACTTTCCATGGTACCTCTGTTAAGCCTAGTGCATATTTGAAGAAGACATCGGTAAGATTTTATTCTGTTGAAAGGGGACAATGAATATCATTCTAATTAAATGGAATCTACATTCCTCATTTTTAGGGCTTTTTAACGCTCTTTTCTAGTCTTCACCCGAGAAGTCTCTCTCTCTCTCTCTCTCTCTCTCTCTCTCTCTCTCTCTCTCTCTCTCTCTCTCTCAGTCTCAATCTTCCAATTTCATCTCTGTCCCTGTGTTTGTGCATCAAGCGTGGTAGGAAGAGAATGAGCCTGAGTACAGTCTCCTTATCTGGGCAACCCTTCAGGGAAGTCTAACTTCAGTGTCGTGAGAAGAACATATGCTATCGAAAGCGATGTCTTGGAAGGTATCTCGTCAACACGAATATACATCGGTCTCTTCAGGCGTACAACACAGGCAATGGCATTCAAATACATGCAAAGGGCGACAAGATCAGTGTTTTACTGACGTTGCATGTGTCTTGTTGCAGATTAGAGAGTGAGAGAATACCCCACCCTTTTTTTGTGTGCCTTCTTGTAGGGGAATATGCAATAGGTTCTTAACATTGAACCATATGTTGTCAGGCTATATTTTTGGGTCGGAAATGAAAAAAAATTATATATATTTTAATGACATCGGAAACTGCTTGCTTTTTGTGAAAGAAACGTAAAAGAGTGTTATTTGGATAATTTTGCTAACTATGGTTTGCTGTGAAAGAAAGCAGATAACGCAGTATATTTTGGTAAAATTATACTAATCGCGCTACAGGCGTCTGCAATGTGAGTGTCCGTTGAAGCTTTACATAGCTTTGTTTAAAGCTGACTTTGTTTGTTATTCAGTTTTATATATATATATATATATATATATATATATATATATATATATATATATATATATTACTATATATATATATATATATATATATATATATATATATATATATATATATTATATATATATATATATATATATATATATATATATATATATATATATATATATATATATATATATATATATATATATATATATATATATATATATATATATTTTACTGTGTGCATGCGTATATATAAACTTGCGTTTATGGCTCTTTAAACACATTTACAACTGGAGGACACATTGCCACCATTTTCAGTAGCAAGCGTTTTGTACAATGGTTCAGGTTTCCTTAGAAAATTTGGGAGTTATGAACTCTAGTGTTAGCCAACTTGATCCCTACCGCATCACCTAATTGCTTCCTTTTGAGATTCCATAAGACCTTATCCGTTATTGCTATTTGCATGCTCATGCATATGCATATAAAATAGCATTTTTGTGCACCTCAATACTTGTGCATGACTATAATAGGCTTGTATCAATTTGCTATCACATGCAGTTAAATTTCCATGTACATTTACACTGGATGCTAAATACAGTCATCGCTATATACCAAGACTCCTTTATCACACTGTATACAGTACGTCTTTTAGTCAAAATGGTGAGTGTTGTTAATCTAAAAAAGAAGTGTAGCCCACCATTCTGGTAGGTATATCCTCCTCCAAAGGGTCCACAACCCTCCAATAGACTTCTCTTAAGGCGTGATGAATTTTCTGGGGCTACCATGTTCCAGGTGGTGCTGTAGCAGCAGTCAGTCACAGACTTGACCTGTGGACTTTGAGGTGATTGATGGACCGACCAGTGTTAGAATGATTTGGCAGTAAGTGTCAAAATATTTCGAAAGTGCAGGGAAAAGATAGACGTGAATTGTGCATTTTTTATACTGTTCAAGAGAATTTATTGTTAGTGCATGAAGCATATGTGGTGGTGAAGTATTTTTTTATTTTTATCGGATATTGATTGGTCCAGAAATGAGTTTATATGTATATATATATATATATATATATATATATATATATATATATATATATATATATATATATATATATATATATATATATATATATATAATATAACATAACGCATATACAGTATGTACACATATGGGTTATGAGATATATAAATATATATTATATATAAATGTGTGTATATATATATATATATATATATATATATATATATATATATATATATATATATATATATATATATATATATATATATATATATATATATATATATATATATATACACACACACATTTATATATAATATATATTTATATATCTCATAACCCAGTAGAGGATAACATTACCCACCGTCTTGGGAATGACTAAGCAACGTTTCCCAAACCAAATTCCTTGATTCATCATTTCAGGCGGGAGCGATAATCGGCCCGCCGTTATCTGAGGGTGGCCCGACCTGCCCCACGGGAGCCATCGGGGTGTCTGGCCACAAAGGAGCGGCGTTGTGACTGCCGAATCAGATAAGAGATGGCTCCCATGGCGGTGGATACTAAGGTAATCAGCTGGTATACATGATACGCGCTGACTACTGTGTAACTACAAATGCAAATGGGTGCAGAACTCATTCTTTCTAGGGGCCTCAGAGGTGCGCTTCTCTTATCTCGGGTGTGTTCGGGGACTATTTGCATAGATAGGAGATGCAGATTCGGGGTGTTTCTGTCCTGTTGAAATGATATGGCCTTTGAAGATGATTTATGCAGGATCCGATAATATTGCGTACCACTTATTATTGATTTGGATTTTGCTTTTCTTTTCTTTTTTGTTGTTGTTGTCCGTTGTGTCATTTTGCAGATCTGAGATAATCTTTATATTATGCTAAACTCTGGGATTACGTGCTCCATTACTATATTTTTTGTGTTTCTTCGCCTGTAGTCTGAGGAAGGTCCTATTATTTTTAGGTTTAAACGGTATTTCTGCCTACTCTTTTTCGAAATTAGGAGGAACACCGTTGGTCTCTTCTGTATGTTGCAAGTCAAGTCTGCATTATCATGGCAGTCTAGACTATCCCTTTCGTACTGTTCGAACTTTTTAAACAAAATTTCTCTTATTCTTATATTTTATACACATTTCGATACATGCAGACACACACACGCACACGCATATACAGTATATGTATATATATATATATATATATATATATATATATATATATATATATATATATATATATATATATATATATATATATTATATTTATATATGTGTGTGTGTTTTTATAAAATATGTGCACGTGTGTGTATGAATGTATGTATGTATTTAGGGAGTAAATAACGGAACAGATAAATTCTTACCTGGCACGTAAATTAGCTCCCATCGTAAATCAGTCTCGATCAAATCCTGTCACCAGCTGGATTCCTACGCGAAACCATAAAAATTTCTGGTCAAAGACGACAAAAAAATACAAAATTGCCGATCTCGATACATCATTCGTTAAGCTTCGGCCATCACAGCTCCGTAACGGTTGCTAAAAATCCCGTCTAATGACATGCAGTGAAGTTTCCCTACGTAGGAGAAATTACAGATTACGGATTCCTCTCAAACGCTGCGGAATCCTACGCGGTCGGCGGTGCTGTCGAACCCCATAAAGAATGAGGCGAGATTTGGAATGATACCCGAAGGTGGGCGACCGTCGGCACACACAGTGATATCGGGCAGCATCTGTAATTGCTTCTAATAGCTTCATTCATCAAGATAGCGAGAAAATGTCAGCGTCACGCCGTTCTTAACTACCGGAATTTCGGTTCCAAATGATACGCTGGGGGAGATTTTGTGTACCTTTCGCTGACGCCTCCCTGGGTGCCCTCTCCCTCTATGTCGGCAGAAGGATAACTCCAGTTTGTTTGTTTGTCTTTGAATTCCAATAGATCATTCATGTAAAAAAGATTTAGACGATTATGTTCTGTCTGCGTATGGATCTTACATACAGAAACTCTTTTCTGCTTATCAATAGATTTATCACAAACCAGTGACAGTGATATAACGGGTTAACTACATATGGAAAACATTCATTGGCTTTAAAAAAAATAATCAGTGATAACAGTGACTGTAAACCAGTTATTGAATAAAAGAATGTCATGATAGTTCTATTGAAAGGTGTTATAGCTGAGACTTTCTTGGACGGTATGATACTTAAATGCCATTCTGTTTTACAGAAAATTTAGGAAAAGCACTGTACGCATATTATTCTGAAATAATTGATATAATCACTTCTGATTAATTCCACTCAGTGATGATATTGAGGAAAACATGAGCGTTGATTACAGTTAGTTTGAGTAATGCTTCTTTAAAGCATATTGTTGCTTTACCAAAGAAAGGCTTCGTGTGCAGACTGCGTCAAATATAAATATTTTTTTTTTCTCTCAGAGGTGACATTCAGTACATTACAAGTTCCGCGCCAGAACGGGAAAAATAAGTCACTGCAAATTTCTCGTCCAACTTGCTTTTATGATCTGGAGGGGATTGTAACTGTATTTGAAAACGTTATTTTTGGAAAAATTTTCATGGCTCTCTCCAACTTATGGTTATATATATATATATATATATATATATATATATATATATATATATATATATATATATATATATATATATTATATATATATATAATTATATATGTATATATATATATATAATTATATATGTATATATATATATATGTATGTATATATATACATATATATATATATATATATATATATATATATATATATATATATATATATATATATATATATATATATATATATATTATGTGTGTAATGCATATATATATTATTTTAATATATATTCTATATGCACACATATTTATACGTACACACATATATCTCTACTAACAAAGTTTTTCAGTTGACGATTACTGACAATAGGAATGAAGTTAAGTTACTAGATTTAGGTGTAAGAATCTCACAGCAAGGCAAGGCAAAAGCAATCTGCATTTTGTTGTTACTTTTGCCTTGCCTTGCTGTGAGATTCTTACACGTAAATCTCGTAATTAACCTAATTCCTGTTGTCAGTAATCGTCAACTGAAAAATTTTGTTAATGGTGTTGACAGTTCAGATCATTTTAGTGACCTCCGGATTTTGTTCTGGACCCTGTGTCATTTTTAGGCTTATTAACGGGAGTGATTGTTAATATCTAAAACTACTCTTGTTGCTGTTATTTTGGCCCCTCCCCACGCTTTCCCACCACTCCCCCCTCCCCACCACGCCCCCCCCCCCCCCACCACGCCCCCTCCCCCTCCCCACCACGTCCCCCCCCCCCCCCCACCACGCCCTCCTCCCCTCCCCACCACGCCCCCTCTCCCCTCCCCACCACGCCCCCCCCTCCTCCCCACCACGCCCCCTCCCCTCCCCACCACAAGAGTGCATGAAGTGATGTAATCAGTGGAGCATGATGCTGAACTCAACAAAACCTAAATTAATGAATAGCCGACCTCGTACCATGCTCCTGCTCAAAAATTCGTTTTGCGTAGTCAACACTGTACTCCATACACTGGGCATTGTTCTTAATCTTAGTGTAATCGTAGAGGCAAAGTTTTCATTCCCACAGATCTTAAAGAAACATTTAAGTATTGTTCTCTGAAGCCTGAATATTGTCTGTAATAGCTGCATAGATTACGGTTTTCTTATCAGAAAGTCAACAGCCGCACTCTGTCTCTTCGACAGAATTGCTCGAAATTTTGGATTCCTTTTGTTCAAACATGGAGATTAAGATTTTCAGTTTTCTGTAAAAGAAAATTATTGCACCGGCTTTGTCTGTCCGTCCTTACTGTTTTCTGTCCTCACTTTTTCTTGTCCGCCCTCAGATCTTAAAAACTACTGAGGCTAGAGGGCTGCAAATTGGTATGCTGATCATCCACCCTCCAATCATCAAATATACCAAATTGCAACCCTCTAGCCTCAGGAATTTTTATCTCATTTAAGGCTCAGTTTAGCCACAATCGTGCACCTGTCAACGATATAGGACAGGCCACCGGGCCGTGGTTAAAGATTCATGGGCCACGGCTCATACAGCATTATACCGAGGCCACCAAAAGATAGATCTATTTTCAGTGGCGTTGATCATGCGATGTACAGAAAACTCGATTGCTCTGAAGAAACTTTGGCGCATTTTTTACTTGTTAACTTCGCTGAGGATTATACTTTTTTCGTAGATTCGCATGTGTATTCAAAGAGGTAACTTCCATTAACAATTTAGTGTCTGCATTCTGAAAAGGAGTGAGTGCTACTTGTTTTACAAAGCATCAGCATCCACAGTCTGGGTGTAGCGTTTCCTCTCTGTACATAACCAGACGTCATTCATTTATTTTACTTTAGATCATTAACAAACGTTTAGTTGTCAGGCTAGTTGTATTGCTGTTTAATGTATACATGTATTTTTTAATTGTCTTTATTGCCATTAATTATTTCTCTTCTTTGTTAATCCTTAATAATAATAATAATAATAATAATAATAATAATAATAATAATAATAATAATAATAATAATAATAATAATAATAATAATAAACTTTATTTCAGCATAAGCAATATTTTTCTCATTACAGATGGCATTCATAATTTTCTCTTCCTATTTTTGATACAGAACATGATCTGATAAAAGATACAGATATATAGCTACAATTGCATATGAAATACTGGTATTTTTATATAGGAGAACACACAGTTTTGTCATCAGTGTATATCAAAATTACACTTTAGCCTTGTATTATGCAGTTTTGTATACTTTAGATTTCTTCACGCACTGCTGAAAGCACTGCTTATAATGGCTAGTAGCACACTTGTATCAAATTTTCTTACCAAATTCATGGCCTTTTTATGGCTTTTTAATATATGCGCTTATTTAGTAGTAGTAATAATAATAATAATAATAATAATAATAATAATAATAATAATAATAATAATAATAATAATAATAAAAATTTTTTGCCGCACATCGGTATCGAACCAAAGACTCAGGGTGGGGTAGAAATTTATTCCTATTACGCAAGTGACTGTGCGCTGATTATTTACAATAATAATAATAATAATAATAATAATAATAATAATAATAATAATAATAATAATAATAATAATAATAATAATGCAAATCTTCACAATCCCGTGAATATGTTTATAAAATACAAAATCCACATTTATGTAAAGTACTGTATTTACAAATAATAAAATGAATTCCAGGAGCTTTCGAGAGCCTGCTCAGCTCCCTTCTTCAGCTAGAAAATACAGTACTTTACATAAATGTGGATTTTGTATTTAATAATAATAATAATAATAATAATAATAATAATAATAATAATAATAATAATAATAATAATGGTAATTTTGTCAGGTTATATACAAAAAAGACCACTCCTACAAAGGAAGAATACATTTTAAAATATTAGCCAAGTGAAATGCATAATTACGGCCATATTTCCACAAAAGGGAAAGTTTTGAGGTCTGTAATAAAAAAAACGGACACAAGAAACTAGCCAGGATTCAGACTTTCTCTTGTTTATCACTCTTTTTACTTTTTTGTAGAGACCATACGTGTAGAGTGCATGATTCTTGTGTGTTTATGGTTTTCCACTTTTTGTTCTTTATTTGAATCGTCATTGCTCATAGATCAAAATCTTGGTAAGCAAATTCTCAGGGGTTTTAAATAGTAAATCTTTTAATCCAATACATGTTCTTTATTACACTGATGTGTACCTATAACGTCTGAGTAGTGAAGTTTCTAATAAACTGCTTTACTCGGGGATGACCTATCTTTTTCAGAAATTTCCATTTTTTACCTACCAAAAAAGATGAAATTACGTGAAAAATTTCATCTTCACGAGCATTGCTATGTAATTTTTTCCTTTATTTTTAGTGAAACGTTTGTGAAGAATTTTAATATGAAGGCCAGTGTTACCACACTGTTTTGTTTTCTGTACACGAAAACTATTGTCCCGGCTCTGTCTGTCCGTCCGCACTTTTTTCTGTCCTCACTTTTCTGTCCGCCCTCAGATCTTAAAAACTACTGAGGCTAGAGGGCTGCAAATTGGTATGTTGATCATCCACCCTACAATCATCAAACACATACCAAATTGCAGCCCTTATCCTCAGTAGTTTTTATTTTATTTAAGGTTAAAGTTAGCCATAATCGTGCTTCTGGCAACGATATAGGATAGGCCAACATCGGGCAGTGGTTAAAGTTTCATGGGTCACGGCTCATACAGCATTATACCGAAACCACCGAAAGATAGATCTATTTTCGGTGGCTTTGATTATACGCAGTAGTGGCTGTACAGAAAACTCGATTGCGCCGAAGAAACTTCGGCGCATTTTTTACTTGTTTATGAAGCCTTTCATAAGCGACTAATTACAAAAATGTTCCTTTTAATCAGGTAGATTAAAACAAAATGAAGTGGTGGCAGCTGTTTAGTATTGTGTAAAGAAAATTCGTCAACGAGTGGTGGGAAATTCAGATAACCTGTCATACCGAAATAACACCATGTTCTAAATATCAGTGTTTCTGAGAGTCAAAATTGTATAAAGACAAGATTTACAGCCATCTATTACTGTCGTCAGGTTTATGTGCGGTCATTGTCAAAGATACTAAAACAAGCTGTGCTTCATGACAGGAAATTCAGCGGATGCTTAGTACTGTGTTTCATCCACTAAACAGATTGTAGCAAATCTTAAATTACTAAACTCATATTCATTCCATGGACTCTGACAAATCATTTAAAGTAAGTTCAATTAATATTCCTTACTCTGGATGGGATTGTTTATAGTAGCCATACCCGTCTCGCGCCATGTACTCAAACATGTATGAAAATGCTTACTGAACTGAAATAGGGGACAAATACAAGACTGAAACGTTATGATACAGCTTGGCAACACTGATTAAGATACAAACTACGTCATTAAGTTCAAAGTACAGATTTAGTCATTAGAATAAAGGCATAGAAAAGAACTCCTGTCGGGACTAAGTAATTTCAACGCCCTTTATGAAATTATCTGCACTAGAGATCACAAATTCAAGTACGTTTAATAACTTAGCTGCTGTGATTTCAATGCATTCTATAAAATTATCTGCGCGGGAGATCGTAAGTTAAGAAGTTCTTAATACCATAACTGTTGCGTTCGAGGTATTTCTAACATGTACCAAGGTAACGTCGTAAAAAAAGGTATGGGAAATAAGAAATGTAGAGAGAAATGATAATCCCGAAACGCTATGCGCAAGCGGTTCTTCAGGTAGCTATCATGCAGGTGCAAAGTAGTGTATTATGACCTATTTATAGCCTAATTGAAATTCAGCTAATATCCTCTATGTTTAGAGAGTTCTACGGGTTTCAGGGTGTATTATCCAGAGAGAGAGAGAGAGAGAGAGAGAGAGAGAGAGAGAGAGAGAGAAGAACGTAAAGTTAAAAAAAAAAAGCATTGTGGTCCTTGGGCTAAAATGGGTCTGCCCGACCACGTCCCCATCTCATTTGCAAGTGAGACTATTATTATGAAATAAAGACCCTGATTTCCCTATCATAAAAATTCTGGACCCGAGCAATCAGCGTACTATTACGCCAAGTATCAAACCCGGACGGGGGGAACTGACTTCAAAAACTAAAATAAAAAATACACACGACATGTTACTCGTTTCTTAAACTCTGTCATTAGTAGAATATGACATGCATTAAGACACGCATTGGCTGAGTGACATCACTATTATGTAAATGCATGGAGGCACGTGTGTTCGATTACGTCGGGAAATCTCGGTAGCGGTCGTACGAATTCGTACGGGTCGTACTGGGTAATCCGAAACAAGAATCAATCAGATAACGATCTTGGCAGATTACCAATGTTGTTTCTTGTACGCGAAATGGACGATTGGGATGGCCGTATCCCTGTCATTAGGGCGAATTTCTCTTCTTTAATTTCTTTGCTAGGATTTTGAGGATCTCTGTATTTCATCCTTGAGTAGAGTATTTGGTTATAGTTCATCATTATGAAATACACCGCTGGTAAGGAACCGTTGGTTTGATTTACTCTCTCTCTCTCTCTCTCTCTCTCTCTCTCTCTCTCTCTCTCTCTCTCTCTCTCTCCTCCTCCTCCTCCTCCTCCTCCTCCTCCTCCTCCTCATCCTCCTCCTCGTTTTCTTCTTCTTCCCAATAAAATTACGTAGTATTCAGGCTAATGATATATTTCTTTTTTAGTAAACATTGTGAACCATTGTGATAATGATGTGTCAAATAATTTACTGAACACCATTAATACATATTTTTTTGCGATGCCATTCAAATCATTATGGCAAACACATGTTAGAAGTGGTTCACCATTCGGCACCATTTGATGAACTTTGTTACGAGGTCGCTATGTCAATTCGACAAACTCTTGTTACCCAGTATAAGCCGTCATCAAACATTCCATTGACACTGATGAACACATTTCGAAACAGATAAATGTCAAAGGATATTAGTCAAAACAACTTTCAGCGAGTTATGGCAGCTGGAGGACGACTTATGGTCAACACGGCTCCTTTTTACACCCTCATTTTTTTGCCGGATCCCAGAATATATATTGAAATTTTTAGGACTCCCATTTTTGCCCTGCCATAACGTTGGAGAGAGATTAATGATAAGTTATGCCGACAGGTTACGAGAAGCCCGAGACTTTTATAGGACCAGGAGAGACGAAAAAATCGCCAGAAAGAGAATCGAAAGTTTGCTGCATGGGTATGCATTGTTTACGAAGCTCTTCCCCGTCACATTTCATTTGCGACGACCTATTAGTTGCCTTGGCATTCCATAAAAGGCGGAGCGAAACTCTCTTGGGAGGTTTAAGGGCATCCCAACAACAGAGTAAATGAACGAGATTGCATTTGTAGAATGTAATAAAAATGGTGCTTTAACGCGCTTGATGGAGGCATTATAGACACTTATCATAGCCTGCGGTGAACACGTGTGACCTAACACGCCATCTCTGCTACCGCTTGCTGTCTCCATATCAGCCTGGGCCTTTTTTTTTTATAATGTTTGCGTGCTAAGGATGTTCTTGCATATCAGTATTTTTTTTTATTTTCATATGACTTACCTTTTGGTTAAGAACTGATGTTTACCTTCGGTGATTTTTAGGGAGCAACTCGCTGAGGGCTGGAGCAGTTTGCTGCGCCTACGTGTAATGTTATGTATGCTCACTTTACAAAAAAGAAAATAAACGTTTTGTAAAGCTTATCAATGTATAGAGCTTTGAAGGCGGGCTTTCACGTGTTTGTTCAAACAATTTTGCTTTTTTACTAGTCTTCATGACTCATTCATTCGTTTCGCTAAAATAAATCTATAAAAGACTAGCGAAGTCTGCTACACTTACGCGAATTATTATATCCATTGTCGCCTTTCACACATTGTTTGAAAGAGTTTTGCTCACTTCTCACAAAAAGAAAAAAAACTGCAATGGTACTTGTTGCAATGATTTTGGATTAGCCTATATGTATGTGCTTCATTTTTTTCTTTACGTTACCATGGTTAGGTATATTGAATTCATCACCATTATAATTAGGCATCATTAGGTGCAAACGATGTTATTATTATTATTATTATTATTATTATTATTATTATTATTATTATTATTATTATTATTATTATTATTTTGTGGTACTGATACACTAGTGGTTTTTTGTTAACTATTCCACGAATTTATATAGATTTTTCGTAAGCAGTATTAAGTTTTGTTTCTAAAAAATGCGAGGATTATGGTTTTCACAAGTTTTTACACAAAAATAATTACTGCTTTTCCTTCCAACAGGAGGCGACCGATTTCTATTAGTTGTACAATATAGTATTCTTGACTAAATCTAAATAGTTCAACTTTTAAGGTTTTTTTTGTAGTGACTTCACCGCTAATTCCTTTTCTTTTTATTTTGCATTTTAGTGATCATTTTCACTTTATCTTCCTTGAAGGAAAATTATTGTGCAATGGTTTGTTGCACTGGAATATACCATGGAAAAAGTAACACTTGAATTTACACCGCTACGGCTACCTGCTGTAGTATACAGTGGTAGCCGTTGGTTGAAACAATAGCTTTTTATCTTCAAAATCAGTTACTATTAATTATGTCAGAAACGAACATAACTTCATCCTGTTTCAATTATTACACTGATTTAATTACAGCACCCTTTATATCCAGCGATCTTTCATAACTAATTATAGGTCCGGGACCAGACAAAAACTCTTTCATATAGCACTGATGAAAAGCCGGCAATTTTAATTACGTCCCGCCTGGTCTCTGTGCGTAAATAATGCACGGAACTGTTAATTTACTTAATATGCTTATATATCCCTCAGTCTTTCATTCTAAGTAATCCACACTATGAAACCATAACGGATTTTCTTCTGTTTGTTTCGAAATGATTAGGACGATTTCATAATATGCTGCACAGAGATTCCCTTCGTAACGTCTTCGTACCAGCTTGTTATCGTGAGAGGATAATCAGATCGTAATTTGAGTTAATAAAATCTATTTTTTTTCTAGCCGAGGGAAATGGAAATCTAAACCAGATACCCGCCCATATAAACGTAATAAAAGTCATCCTAAAATCTTTCTCTCAAGCCTGTTCCTGCGCAGGCGCTGTCGGTGACTATGAGTTAGGGGCTGGAATGAGAGGGAAAGGCTACGAAGGTTAGGCTAGTTAAAAAACTGAATAAAAAAATATGAGAAAAATAAAAAAAAGGAAAGGTTGGGTATATGAGACAAATTATTATTCAACCGACATCAGCAGCACAAAAAATATTAATTTCATCATTGTAATATTGTGTGCCAACTCGTGGGGTCTGAACAGTTTAAACGCTAGCTCAAGTTTTCCTGGGGAAATTTTATATATATATATATATATATATATATATATATATATATATATATATATATATATATATATATATATATATACTGTATATATGTATATATATATATATATATATATATATTATGTATGTATGTATGTATATATATACATATATTAAATGTGTACAGTAAACTAATACTTACAAAATTATTCTGTATGAAATCATTTGATGAGATAGGTTGCAAAGCAGGTCATATATATATATATATATATATATATATATATATATATATATATATATATATATATATATATATATATATATATATATATATATATATATATATATATAATGTATGTATATATATATAAAATATATATATACATATATATTTTATATATATATAAATATGAACTGTTATGCAACCTATCGTACCATAGCTGATTCCATAATATAAAATATCATACGGAATAATTAATAGTCGAAAAATGTCAATAGATAGAATACAATCAAACTTTGTCTTCGTTAGTTTGCAGCATTAAAGAATTCAGGGAAAAATTGTTATGAACGGAATTTAGTATTTGGTTGCCATCTCATATGATATACAGTTATGAAGGAAACTGTATATAAGTTTGAAATACTTTTTCCAAAATGAATGAAAAGAATGGAGAATAGCCATTTTCATAACATAAGCATCTACTTTTCATGTGTAACCAAGTTTTGCCTAAATATTTTATATTACATTTAATGTTATCTTAAGAATACAGGACGTAGAGGAGGAGACGGTGGCGGGGGGCGGGGACGTATAAAAGTGGACAACACACATTCCCTACATTATGAGCTAAAGTAGGTACTGTTCCCTTACTCAGTCTTAGTTACAGTGGAAATGGCACTACAGTGATTAAATTTGAATTTGTACTCTCTGCTGAGAGAGAGAGAGAGAGAGAGAGAGAGAGAGAGAGAGAGAGAGAGAGAGAGAGTAATTTCGGTCGTTAAGATTTTGTCGACCTCTATTTCATTCCATCCTCTAAAGGCAGTCTCTCTCTCTCTCTCTCTCTCTCTCTCTCTCTCTCTCTCTCTTCAACGCGCGCGCACACAAGCACAAGCAGTCAATACGTCACCGCTTAATGATATTCGTCTCTAATTAACATCTGATAAGTAAGAGGCAAATAGATTTTCTTCTGTATTTCCACAGGCACCGTTCTTTTACTCACAGAGCTAAATGCATATGGATGAATGTGACGCCATAATAACCAACAGAAAAATCAATAGGATGTGAATCCAGCCTTATTGCACATGTTCTGCACGATCGTTGTTTTTGATTTCTTGTTACTTGCACGCGCGTGGTATCCATTAAGCATGTATAATTTTGCGCATAAGCTGCTGCGACTTAGGCCTATGTATCTTCCAATCGAGGGAAAAGCTTGAAAGCTGTTTCACTTTCTTGCGTATACTTTCGGGATAAAGCTCTCTCTCTCTCTCTCTCTCTCTCTCTCTCTCTCTCTCTCTCTCTCTCTCTCTCTCTCTCCCCACACACACATACACATTGCTTTTCAATCCTTTCAGTTAAAGGATAAGCACAATTGTATATACATGCGTACACATTTTATATAATTCATACATATGAACAAGTAAATATACTATATATACAGTTTTGACTGAAAACTTCACTTTTTTAAATTACAGACTTAGAAATCGATCATTAACTTCCCCGAGAAATGA
The DNA here is from genome assembly GCF_040412425.1 of Macrobrachium rosenbergii. NCBI lineage: Eukaryota > Metazoa > Arthropoda > Malacostraca > Decapoda > Palaemonidae > Macrobrachium > Macrobrachium rosenbergii. Next base: position 14,852,631 of record NC_089756.1, read on the forward strand.
AGAGATAAAGAAAGTTAATTCATGTCGCTATTTCCGACCTAAGTAGCATGGCAGTATAATAATGAATAATAAATAGAGGTGACGTCATCAACTCTGCCATCTTAAAAATGTCTTTGAAAGCGTCTCGTTATTTTCAAGCCGTCTTATAATCACTAAAATAATTAGGTGACTGGTCAAATTTCACAAATCCTCGGAGACTCCCACTTCCCTTATTCCTTGCTTGAAATTAAACTCCTTGCATATTTCCGTGTATTGAGATTAATGGATCAAGTTTGTATATTCTATGACTAATGCTCATGTCCGTGCAGAAACTTACTTTCATACATCTAGGCTCAATGATGTTTCGTTCAAGTGCATTCTTAGAAGAAGCTAACCTTTTTGCTTCTGCCCAGTTGATTGTATGATTGCTTTCACTAACATGTACAAAATTCCACTGTTCACCTGTACATTTCTTAAACATCGTTTATGATGTTCTATTCTCTTTTCCAAAGTTTTTCCAGTTGATCAATATAAAAGTTATAACAAGAATTACGTGGAATCTGGTATACACATTTTGTAGCATTGCCGGGCGAGTTCTTTATAAGTACATGTTTCGTTGTTTTATTGTTCTTGAATGCTACAGTAACTCCAAAATTATTAAGTGAGTGGGGAATGACTTTGAAATTATTACTATATGGCATCACAAACAGGTTTTTTGTATTATAAAGTTCTTTTTTGTTAACAAAATTTCTTTTAGCCGTTTTCAATGCATTGTCTAATACAGTCATGATATTTCAATATCATGCATATATTCCTAATCATATCTTATTTCATCATCAGTGTATTCAGGGTTAAATATAAGTAATGCCCTTAAGAACATGGATGTGAAAAGTAATTTCTTAACTTGTTTGCTGTGACCAGAATAAAAGTGAACATAAGCAGAAATATTGCTGGGTTTTCTGTACAAAATGTATTTAAGCCCATTACTAGTTCTGTGTATTAGGCAATCCAGAAAAGGGTAGGCAACCATCCTTTTCAATTTCCATAGTGAATTTTACTGAATTTTATTGATTTGAGTGATTGTTAATTTAACAAAGAAATTATTCCCCTTTTCGT
>NC_089756.1:14858725-14878725 GCF_040412425.1 Macrobrachium rosenbergii
AAAAAAACTTGTATATCTCGACAAGTTTCCATTCGAGCCTTTACAACTACAATCTTCAAAGTTTCTATCACAATTTTTACGCGCTCCCCGGCACACTAACACCATAGCAAACTAAGAGCAGAAACTGATATCATCGCTAACAAATAGCAACGCCATTGCTAACAAAGCCCCACACACATGAGCACCATCGCTAACAAACACTACACAAAAACACCTTTGTTAACGAACACAGCATCACACTCCAGCAACACCACACTCCAACAAACACTGAACCAATAACTCATAGAGAAACCATTCAGTTATAATCTTGAAGAGCGGAGCTACTAGCCCACCTGCACGGTCGCAACCGGCTCTATAAATAGCCCGGCGCCCTGAAAATTAATAATTTCTCAAAGTAGCTATGCAGCCAATTTATACAACGATAAATCCCGAGGAATATAATGTAATCTATGGTTTCTTATTTTACATAGCGACATAGATAAGCTAGGCAGGCAAACCAGCCTCGACTGCAATTAGCCGCAAACCGACCGCGAACTTAACATACCCCATTCATGAGTGATGGAGAGCCCTTGCATTCAGAAATGCCCATCTGCATAAGTAGTGTTCCTGATGTCCACCCGTTGACCCCCACTGCCTCATTAGGCGAGTACAATCGCTGGCAAAAGGCCCCTGGAAGCTTCCTGGTGTCTCTAAGCTTGTAAAGCATACCCGATGCCAAACGCTGCTATTAAAATTATACGTAATGGGCTCGCTCCTTTCGTTAGAATCACCGTAAACAACATTTGAAGCGACGTAGATCCACTGTTGTGCCCTCCAATTATAAGGCCTCCCCTTCACAGACAGATCATCAATATCGTTGTATTTATCATCATCATCATCATCACTGTCGCGGGATTTTGTTCCCGAAATGAAGAGCGACAAATTTGTGGTTCCTCGGCGCCATGGGGAGATTAGCAAAACGGGCCCTTGATTGTTACTAAGAGACTCCCCAATGGTGCAATCAATTTGATGAATAGCCTATCACGATTTTTCTTGTGGGTAACGCGTGCATGTGTACGTATAAACATACACACGAACATTGTGTAACGTAACTGATGGTACAAGGGGCTGGGCGAGGATTTTTTATGATTAGTTGTAGTAATAGTGGTGGTAGTGGTAGTGTCTATCTATCTAATTAAATAATTGCTGTTAGATGGGAAATATAAGCATAAAACGTTGCAGGAGAGTAATTTCTTTGCGCAATTATTAAAATTGCTCCTTTGTATATAAATAATGTGAAACTTGTGTATAACAAGACAGTTGAAAGATATTTTATTCATATTATGCTATTTAAGTAGTTTATAACCCAACATTTGTTTCATTTTTTATTACATTAGGAAAATTGTTTACTTAATGAACAAAAGAAATTTCCTCTAACTCTTATCAGTAAAGATTGCAAATATAATTAAGATTTATATATTCTGTGAAGAATGTGCAGTGCTGCAATGATGACAAATCTCAGTTTTAGAATTATACCGAAATGAGTACCTAAGCATACACATTTAGTTTACACATTACGTTCAAAGATAAATATCGCTAAACACAAATGCTGCCAGGGAGAAATGAGTGCAACAAGTTGGCGCGTTTGGTACATAATATATATATATATATATATATATATATATATATATATATATATATATATATATATATATTATATATATATATATATATTATATATATATATATATATATATATATATATATATATATATATATATATATATTATATATATATTATATATATATATATATATATTATATATATATATATATATATATATATATATATATATATATATATATATATAAAATATATATATATATATATATATATATATATATATATATATATATATATATATATATATATATATATATATATATATATATATATATATATATATATATATATATATATATATATATATATATATATATATATATATGTATATATATATATATATATATATATATATATATATATATATATATATATATATATATATATATATGTATATATGATATATATATATATATATATATATATATATATATATATATATATATATATATATATATATATATATATATATATATAATTCTAATAGTCACAATGCCCTCTCAACTTCTCGAATTCTTCGCGCTTTTTTTTTGGATATGCTAGTAACTACAAGCCGTAACATCCAGAGGCAAGAATTTGAAGAGACTTGTGATTGTCGGTCCCGGAACACAGACCGCGACACCATAACCACAAGGAGGTCACGTTGCTGACTAGGTCAGGTCGGCAACGTGACCTCCTTGTGGTTATGGTGTCGCGGTTCATGTCCCGGGACCGGCAATCACAAGTCTCTTTCAATTTCTTGCCTTTGGATGTTACATGGCTTCATAGTTACAAGCATATCCCCCCAAAAAAAAAGAGCGAAGAATTCGAAGTTAAGAGGAATTGTGATATTAGAATTACATATGTATATATATATATATATATATATATATATATATATATATATATATATATATATATATATATATATATATATATATATATATATATATATATATATATATATATATATATATATATATATATATATATATATATATATATATATATATATATAAAGGCAATACCACGAAGGAAAGTGAAACGACGGAGTGATGCTAGGCCTTTCTTACTGTCCTTTACTTAGCAGACTGCTAAGTAACGGACAGTATGTCGAAAGGCCAAGCACCGCTCTGTTGCTTCACTTTCCTTCGTGGTATTGCCTTTATATATATATTCATCACATTCCGTGTTTTCGTGATTCAGCTACACTCACACACATATATGTATACACATACATACATACATATACATATACATATACTGTACATGTACAATGCTAATATATATATATATATATATATATATATATATATGTATATATATATATATATATATATATATATACAGGGTGTTTCGAAATTAGAGGCCACTCCCCCTCTACAGCATAAACTAAATTTGATATGGACAAAAACAAAAGTAATTCAGAACAGGTATTTATTTAAGTTTCTCTCTGAGTATTTAATATTTTGTGTGGCCTCAATCTGCCTGTACTACAGCCTGCATTCTTGAGGGGTATGATTTCAGCAAATTGCAAAAAAGCTGAGACTCAAACTCCATTTCCCTGAGCACTTCGGTCACCTTTCTTCGCAGGTCATCGAGGCTTGGTATACCATCATAGTTCACTGTGCGCGCTTCACCACAATCCTTTAAGATACTACCAATGTTTTCACACACATTAAGGTCAGGGAAGCTACCTGGAAATTCACTTGACGAGAAGAAATCGATACCACTGTTTCGAAGCAGCTCCTGTGTCTGAAGAGCTTTGAAACATGGTGCCTTATCATGCTAAAATGTGACTTCTTCAACAGATAACACATTTTCAGGATCTTTGAGGAAAGGAAATACTCCACCAGTAAGCACAGTTTCTCTGAGGTATTCGCCATTCCATGACTGTCCGTTTTCTTTGATGATCCACATTAACCATTTGGCTGTGAAACAGAGAAAAATTCCCAAACATTCAGGAAATTTCACAACTTGGCGATAGCGCACGTCATCGCTGATACATTCCAACTTTGCAGCCCAAATGATGTCATTTTTATGATTTGGCTTCCTGACTGTGTAAATGAAGAATTCATCTGATGCGGCAACATGGAGAAAGCCAGCTTCATCCCAATCTTTAAGAAATGAACCACAAAACTATGCACGGTCTTCTCTCTGTTGCTGAGTGATGTTGGGCTTGCTGATAACATGAAATGGATTGATGCCAGATTTTTTCAACTCAGTATATACAGCACGATAACTTCTCTTCTTTCCCATTTTTGTTTCTAGTTCAAGCACCAATTTACGTAAAGACTTTCTTGGTCTACCCACTGCTTCAGCTATAATGTCTTTTGACTCCTAAGAAAGGACTTCAGGCCTTCCAAGATTCTCACTCTTTTTGCGATGACAGTCATATGGATTTTTGTTCCAGTTTCTTTTAACAAAGGATTCATCTCTTTTAGTGTATTTAGCTATCCCGGAACGTGAAATGAAGGATATGCCAGCATCCCTGGCCTCTCCGAATTTGGTCAGTCCATCTGATTTCCTCCGAGTTGTTAGCCATGGCTGTATCTAACTCCGTCGCTCAGTCTGAAAATACAATAAATGTAAAATGAAAAATAGCTTAATAGAAACTTAAAATAATGTACTTGGAGATAGGCTATAGCAGAAAACTTCATAACTTTCCATTTGTTCTGTGGAGGGGAGGGGGGCTTTAATTTCGAAACACCCGGTATATACAGTATATATAAATATATATATATATTATATATATATTATATATATAGTATATATATATATATATATATATATACAAATATATATATATATATATATATATATATATATATATATATATATATATATATATATATATATATATATATATATATGATACATGTACATATACATTTACATTATATAATATATATATATATATATATATATATATATATATATATATATATATATATATATATATATATATATATATATATATATATATATATGATACATGTACATATACATTTACATTATATAATATATATATATATATATATATATATATATATATATATATATATATATATATATATATATATATATATATATATATACTATATATATATATATGTATGTCTGTTATATATATATTTGTATATATATACGTATATGTAGTATATGTATATATTTATTATTTTTACTTAATGCGTCGTTAACGCTTTTCTGACAGGACATTCATTTAGTTTAACCTTAATTCGGATGCTGATATGAATCGTCTAATGCTCTTTATTGTGGTTAGGAAGTTCTTTGGAGCTCTGTATGACTACTGGGCAAAAAAAAAAAAAAAAGAACACACCAATTCAAGCATTTTAAATCGATTGGACTACTGGAAAAGATCGTGGTCGTGCGTCAGTTATTTGTAAGTTATCTCAACGGTAATCAGAACTTCATAGGGGAGTTGTACTCACAAGTGTGGTTCATGACTTTCGTTACTGCCTATCGGAGGTTGTATTATTATTCGTGAAATGCGAAAGTGGTCAAAATGGAAAAATTTTAAGGATTAGTATCATGCAAGTCTTGAGTGGTTTTACAAAGAGTTCCTAGAGGAAATAAAAACTTATACTATTTTAGCTCTAAGCTCCCACCCAACTCACAAACCTCAACGTTGAAGTTTTAAAGGAGTTGAAGTCTGTTAGCATGAATGAGTGAATTAATTATATATAACTTTTGATACAATCTCTACTTGTAACTGTTCAAGCAAGGAGGTCTCAAAATTAGTTTGATTCTTATGACCTAAGTCTCAAATTGGATTTCTTTGTAAATCTAGTTGAAAACTTAAAGCATGCGTAAAGGTTATGCCATACGACATAACTTGTGGTTTATGCAAAACGGGTTCAAAGCATTGCCAAATAAATCCGAAGTAAATCAATTATTCAGGAATTCCTCGTTAGTCCATTGTCTCGAACCTTTACTCCGACTTGGGATTAAACATAAATACTAGCATAGATAGGGTTTAATGGCAGTAAAACGTCTTAATAGGTTGCCCGTTCAATGATGCGTGACTGAGGCTTTAAAATTACCCTGTGACAGATAAAAGCAGCAGCTGGCTGCGTAGTCGATCATTAACCTTATCTTCAAATTTGTCAGTGGATGTAAATTTAATTCGTTTATTGAATCCAAGTTGGTGGGATACCACTGAATGTGAACTTCAGCCATACATTAATTCTAAGGTACTTATGATGTATGTGTCAGCAGCTTCTTAATTTAAGGTACAGACTAAGTATGAGACTTGTTCGAAACTTGTACCGAATCCAACAAATTGCACTGACAAATTAACGACCTTGCTAATTAGCTAAGCTGGCGCATGAATTTAACTCTTGGTGTTTCGACTTCTACATACTCATACATGACAAGTTACGCCCATTCCATTAGCCAGACCCCCGTTTCTTTATTTACATTTCCAGTCAATTCTCATCTACGCTTCCCGAGTCTCACCTTTATCCACTGCTGATCGGCAGAGGGTTGATTGTTATAAGCCTCTGCCATCCTAATTAAAATCCCCTCAAATCACTCTATCAGCTGGGGCGGTTTATGCGCCCAGACTCTCTCAATTAGCCAGAAGCTATCGGTGTACACATCTACGCATCTACCAATCCTTTTGGTCCAGTTGGTGGTGACTTGAGTAGTTAAAGGGATGTCTGTATGAGGATTGTTGCGTGTTGAGCTTAATTAATTTTGAATTTGAACTCTATGCATTCATTCTTCTCTCCCTCTCTCGCTCTCTGTAAATATGCAAAGGATTACTTTCTCCTAACTCCCCGAGCTTTATTTGAAGGCGACTACTGTGCTTCTTTTTTCACTTGTATTAATAGCTTGTATTGTGAAAGGGTTACATTTTCTCTGAGAGAGAGAGAGAGAGAGAGAGAGAGAGAGAGAGAGAGAGGGTGGGGTTATGCTGGCGTTCTGAAATCATACCTTACCTCAAGACAGAATCCATATATCTTCGCACGCGTGTTCCGACTTTATGGTAATTGTTGGTTATCAGCGTCTTGCCTTTTGGTCCCAATAAAGAGAACCCTAATTTCAACGTTTTCCTAGTTTCTGTAGACCTTAGAAAATGCTTTACTATTTGAAGGACTCCTATGAATAAAACATTATACTATGAGCTTTTACCTCTCGAGATGGAAGCATTGGCACAGCGTCAAGATAAATAGGCGCTCTCGGGCAAAACAGCTTAGTGAAGACGTGTTTATGCCAACACGTGCTGATTTCGCGGGAATATATCTGACAAATGTTCTTATATAATCTAATAATATTTTGAGACTGGAGCCGGCAGCGAGCACTAGATGATGCGTCATAAATTACCTTCGGGGAAAACGGTGCATTGCTTTATTCTGCGTGAAAGATATGCACTTACAATTATGTATAAATTGCAATGACTGTAGGGATTATTCTTCCTTAAGACTCTAAAGAGGAGGGTGCGCCGTTGTGCTGGGATACGAAGAATTTTTTTTTTTTAACTTGAGGGAGGTCGACACTCATCTAGATGCATCCTTTTTTTTTAAAAAGTAATTTGGTAGTTCGAGTAAGTTGATATAATTAAGTTGTTTTTATTATCATTGTTCACACAATTTAGCGGAAAATTGCAACAAAGCATCAGTCACCTGATGATAATTTGTTTCCGTGATGCGTCTGCCTACATCAGTAACAGCAATAAGTTCAAGTCAACTTACATTCCTTTGTCAAATCATTAGGCATTTTTTTTATTAAGAAAGTAGGATTAATACAGTTTCTTATTTGCACAACGAAGCGTCAAATGGTTTACGTTGCTCGCTTTTAGGTATCTAGATTTACTAGATAAACATAACTTTCTCATTAACTGTCACCCATATGAAAAGGGAAAACGCTAAAGTATTTTCAAATCGGAAATTTGAACGTTTTAGTTATAGAGAGGGATTGATCGGAAACCACGTCGAGAAACGTTTGCAACATGACAGAAGGAAAATTAGTAAATTCTATGTAAATGCTCATCTTGCATTTTATTTCGCTTAAACTGCATGTCCAAAAGATGCAAACAGACAGACAGACAGACAGATACAGGGACTTGACAGATACAGGGACTTGACAGATACAGGGACTTTCCTGTAGTGTGGGCGCCTAGAAATAAGATTCAGAGAGAGAGAGAGAGAGAGAGAGAGAGAGAGAGAGAGAGAGAGAGAGAGAGAGAGAGAGAATGGCGGAGGGGGATGGAGTGAGTTTTGTATTTTGGTGTCAAAAAGATTAATTTTTGTGTTAGTAATGCGTGGGAATATTTCACGACAAATTATATGCCTAAAGTTTAGAATTGATTAATGAACATATGGTAAGCGAAACCACCTACTACAAAGCAATTGATGGTGAATGACAAGGCTTCATTGACCCCCACATGTAAAACAACACCAGAAATAAAGAAAAACAGCCACACAGTTTTATCTTCAAACAAGAGGTCAAGCCCAACGCCCGCTGGGTACGTCAAGGTAACTCAATCTTCGTTGATTTTTTGCCTTTTTTCTAAGTATGCATCTAAAGGACGTAGGGCTTTACATAATGCAGATATTAAGGGAATTGCTTCGTTAGCTTTCTTCACTTCTTAAGAAGAAGAAGAAGAAGAAGGAGAAGAAGAAGAAGAAGAAGAAGAAGAAGAAGAAGAAGAAGAAGAAGAAGAGAACCATTTAGAGGAGATATATTTTTCCTAATGGCACTAATAAACTACTCCTCCATTCTCAGATAACTGACGGTCGACTGTTTTAGAAATGTTCAGGAGAAATAGAGGAGACATTACTTCGTCAGGGTACATAATCGTGTTAAATTGGATTGCATTAAAACCAGTATTTTCTATCTATTTATTTTCCTAATAGGACGCGCTCCACCCTCCACATACGAATGGGAGCCTTCGAAGACCAGTTTTCCGAAAGTCCTTTCCTCGCACGGGCCAGATGATGCGAGATGGCCCAAGATTATAATGCGTATAACTGCCTTACAGTGTGATTGAAGGCGACATCCGCTATGAAAATGCAGCAGTTCTTGGTGATTTGCAGCTTCATTTGGCCTCCGTCTTAGGCGCTTTCTTTAATTTTATGCAAATATGACACTCGAATGGATGCTTCAATGGGCGTGACTTGGCTAAATCATCATCTTCTGTCGGGTACGATAATTATGCATCGATAAACTCTCCCAACAACTCACTCCCACTCGAAAAACGAAGGGGATACAACCCTCTGTTTAGAGAAGAATGAATGAAAACAAAATTGTTTCTTAATAAAATCACCGACTCTGATCTCTTCGGCTTCTGTTCTTGACCATATTGTCTTAAAGCAAATGTTTCTCTCTCTCTCTTTCCACCATGACGAACAGAACAAACATTTTTTTAATTTTTCCTCAGTTCTATCTGTAGATCTATTTTTACTTCAGTTTATTTTCTAGATCTCTTTTTCTTGCTGTCCAACCAGTCCATCTGCCACTTTTCATTGTCTCATGCACTGAAGGGCCGAAAGTGGCCAAGTTCTTGGTCTGACACCCTAAATTTCACAAATCAGATCAGCAGTTTGTTCAGTTTTTGCATCAATAAGAAAATCGCAAATGGCTGATGGGTTTCTTGACCGATTGTTGGTTATCTGACGTGAAAACTACTAGTCACTGGCTCTCTCTGGTGCTTCAGCACATGCAAACAGAAGCATGCTGTTTGTAAATTGTTGTTCAGAAGTTGCAAATGAATGGAAATTGATCAGTTCAGGTGTTTGTTGACTACTTATATTCTCGTCAGGAGATGCCTTCGTCCCTGCTCACTGACCGCTGCTCAGCGACTGTGCTGCCACAGTGTGGGAAATCGATGAACTAAGAATAGGTTGGAGATTGTTTGTTTGTTTCTCGGATTCCCATGCTCGACTCAGTGTGACAAGACATTTTTCCAATCTTTTATCAGTATTATCTTACGCTCGGTATGAAATTGGTCGCCGTTTAAATATCATTTAACATTGGATGAATAAATAAAATTAATATAAATATGAGTTTCATTTTGCAGGCGATCTGATCACTGATGGATTCTAAGATCCGTAATTATTTACTCATGGGACTTCCCCCGATTTGCAATTTCACAGAGACTTAAAAAAGGGTTCTATAGGTCTTGTTCATAAATTAAGAAAAATTCATGATTCACTCAGATATGAAATAATTGACCATAGATCTGAACGCTCGTGTTGCCACGTTTCATTTAATTTGTTATATTTGGGCCTTCAGTATGATATTTTAGAATGAAAAAAGTTTAAATCAGGGAAGTAGTAAATAAAAGCACACATAATGGCATAATAATACAGTGTATATTATATCTCCGAAATTATGAAAGCAAACATCGCCGTATATTCACATCTTTTATCCAATTACATCCATTTTTGCGTACGTGACTCCTTTAGAATACTTATTGTCCTTTCTTTCTTCTTGCTATTCAGACTCTCTTAACTGTTACTTCTTAGTGTATATGTGGTGTTTTCTCCCAGTTTCATCATTAGAACCTTGTACTACTTCGTGTCCGTTATTTTCTAAATCTCTTGCTATCCAACCTGGCTCCAACTGTCTTCAGTGGTGAACTGCTCAAGGTTCCCCAGTGTTTGTCTTTATGGTCTCAGTTTCATTTATTCAGTCATTCATTTCAACAGTAAAATGTAGGACAAATTAGTAATAGGTGGACATCGGCTGACGCAAAATAAGTCTATTTATCCGTATATCTCTGAAGATAAGAAGGAAAACATCGCAATATATTCGAAATATCATGTTGCTTTGCGCATTTATTTGTATATATTCGAATCCTCTTTAATACTATTCTTGAGAAACTTTAAAAAAAAATGTTAGGTGCAAAATATTGACAGGCATCGAGAGAGGCATTAGAAGAGTCCAGAGGTCTACATCAGGCCTCGCGACCCCCTCAACAGTTTATACCACTCTATGGTCAACCTCGAGGAAAGTATAAGTACTGTGGCATAAACCAGCTTAATCTAACCTAACAACCGCCTAAAGCAAAAGTTTAGCCTATTTATCCCTCTACCGGTGGAGATATGAAGTCAAACGCCGAGATATATTCAAAACAAGAACAAGACACGTTTTCTTATCAGTGGAATGCATATAAGCGGAAAACCGGGCACTAGACACGAAGGAGTCCCCAATCTTGGTTAAATGTAAGAATGACCTCGAACTCCCATCACAATGAAATTAGAGAATGATTGTAAATGTCCAAATGCCTCCTACAGTTCAATAGGCTGTCTTTCTTTATACACTCAGGCCAGATAGCCATACAGAGAGAGAGAGAGAGAGAGAGAGAGAGAGAGAGAGAGAGAGAGAGAGAGAGAGAGAGAATCCATTTGTTGGAAGTTAGGATACACTAGATGTACTTGCAGTCTATTGTTAAACCATTTAGGCAATAACTATTGCTTAAGACACAGTAAGCAAGCAGTGTTCAATAAGTTAGTAGTAGAATTTGCATGGGTTTATAATACTGTTGTTGGATGTCATATTGATTTTCCCTTATAAATGACAAATATTTGTCGGTTGGTTTTACACATTTTTCATTAGCTGGTGTTGCATTCTTCTTTTAGCATCTAAATAGTATTGGCCGTGTAGAGAGTAACTTATAATTTATTGACGCTATGTATTTTTTAACTTGCTAAATGATGTGAATTTATGTCGACCACTGTAGCAACTTTAACAGATGTGGTATTCGTTGTTATTACTTTTTTGTATGTTGCTGTTAATAGAGCTAATAATGATTTAAGATTCACACGTAACTTACGAGTATTAAACTGGTTGATTTAACTCCATAATCTAGCGTGACAACACCGAAGATTAACGCTACGGGGAGTGCGCTGTAATTATTTGTCAAAGTGTTCGGTCTGATTTAATTTCCATTTAATTATATTTAGGAATACCGTAGCCTGATCTTACTAAGACATAGAAATGCAATATCTGTCCTCGTCTTGTGTTTAAATGGGTACAGCACTTACATTTTTTTCTTTTGAGTAAACAGTCACAGTGCTGTAAGGCATTATCCGCCTATTGTAAAGTCGATGTTTCAACCAGTTCTGTCAATTTCGACAGCGCATGCCCTTTAAATCTGTATAGTGGGTAGAATATTCCGAAAGTCATTTGTTATGTGAACAATACTTGGAAACAATGTGCAAGGCTCAAGTCAAGATCATAGGCATATGTGGTGAAAAGACGCAGACTACAGTACACTTTTTGATCCGGGTGATCAGATTTAGCAGCATTAATGCTGAGTAACCCCAGAAAAAATGCATTATTGAAAGGGAAAGACTAGAGAAATTTATCAAATAAAAATGGGCAAATCAACCAGCTAATGAAAAGTGCAAACGACTGGCCATCCTTGGCAAAAGAAAGAAAAAATCCACATTAACGCTATCGAGCAAAGTAGTTCCTCACGACTTTCAGTAAATGGTGTCACTTTAAAACCAGGTCATAACGACAGTAGTGTTCATTAGTGATTGAAATGATACGTAGTTTTCTATACTTCAAAGAATGCTATCGACGGTCAAGTTGTTTATACTCTTTTTAATCTGAAAAGGTGCCTAGCGTGCCGCCAAACTGGCTGCCAATAAGTAAGTAACTTCGATGTCTCTCAGGCAACATTTAGCTAAAAGCGCGAATCGTCGAGTTTGTTACGGTTTTACGAATCACTCTCAGGACCCAGTTAACCCTGATCAGTGAACCCGTGAAGACTCTGTGTTACCTCTCCACGTGATTTCGCTTTGATCTTATTATTCAGTACTAAGTTCGTGCATATATTAATCACTAGGCACTACGACTTCCGTGTGTATACCATGTTCACAGTTAAGCAGAGAATACTTTAAAGCTTGGCCTTTAATAACGCCATTATTAGAGCTTACTGAAACCTCACAAGATAATTCTAGGCTAGGCTAGACTGTTTCAAGTAGGAGTAAACTATGTATGAAAAATAGGAGCTCCTTTACTTGCGTGTTAACAGACATGCCCTTGACAGCTAATGTAAATTACGTTCACATAAAAGCCATTACAAGTTTCAGGAAGGTGTAATCGTGCTAGTTACGTTATTAAATGCCTGCCATGAAGAGTACTAGGGTTAGTCGTCCACTGCACCCATTATACTCAGGGCAGTGTAGGCTGACATCGGATTGAAACCTTATAAGGCTGATTGCAGTGGAACGTTTTGACATTGGTAAAATATGAATGAATGTTGAAGAATTATTCGATATCTGGGGAAATTCGAGATCAGTCAAGCTGAAAACCTCGGCATAAGAGCGGGCAGGTTTAACCCAGTGTTGTAGCATATGCGTTGTCTTGCATCTTATGTTACACTGTATCAATACAGTGTAACAACTTTTGGGTATTTGGGTACTTTTGCATGTTGTTTGACCAACAATGGAAGCATTAATAAATGTTTGGCTTGTAGTCATAAGCAGTAAGGTTTTTTTACACTTACAAGGACGACATTCGAGAGAATGGTTGAGCTGGCATAATAAGTTGAAATGAAAATGACTTTCCTGTCTTATAACATCGACGCGTGAGTGCACCACCCAAAGACAGCCAAACTTCTAAAAGCTCCCTAACCTAGGCCTATTGTTAAGGTCCACTCCGTAAAAGAAATAGCTTAGCCATTACAGGAAGACCGCAATCGAAGCCATCCTCAACTACAGACAGACTTTCCAAATCAAAATGTCCTAAAGTAACGTAACTAACCTGGTCATTTTCGCCCAAGTGCTAAACCGCCGCTATCACTTTAAAGTACACAAATGAAGATATTTATATTTCCCATCCGTCTTTTCTGCTTTTAACACGTCTTTGAGCGGAATATACAAGTGACCAGGGGTGAGTACTCGGTTATGTTTTAAAATTTTTTATTTTTTGATTTTGTAAAATTATCATTCATAATCTTGTCATTATACGTCTTTCATCAGCTGAATGTAGAAAATACAGTGTATAACGATTTTCGAAATGTAATTGTGTCCCTTGCATGTTTAGGTTTCTTGTTGCTTAATGTTCTGAACCTTGTGCAAAGCTACGAGTATATTTTGCCAGATGGCATGCATGTTTTCATTATCTTCATCCGACATGAATTGATGGATGACTTTATATATATCTCTGCACATGCTAAATGATCAAGCGTGTCCAACACAACAAATATTTTTCATTATATATATATATAAATATATATATATATATATAAATTAATATATATATATATAAATTAATATATATATATATATATATATATATATAAATTAATATATATATATATATATATATATATATATAATTAATATATATATATATATATATATATATATATTGAAAAATCGGCAAGACGACCTAGCTCTACACACACTAAATGATCAAGCGCGCCCAACACAACAAATACACCTAAACAGTCATCCATCAGTGTCGGCTGAAGATAATGAAAATGTGTGCATGCCATCTGCCAAAATATACTCGTGACCTTTGCTATAGTACGTTTAGAAGCAAACATGAGAACAAGCACTTTTGTATTCCTGCTATTTTTACATTTTTACCATGTCTAGGAAATATATATATTACATATATGTATATATATACATATATTCATATATATACACATACATATATATATATACACATATATATATACACACAGTATATATCATGAATACACCACATATTACCACAGGTGGATAATAAGAGACGGGGTGTCGGTCCTGACGGGTTTCGAAACCGGTCAGGACCTACACCACGTATCTTATTGTTTTACTTGTAGTAATATGTGATAAACGAATCACGTGTTAAACTGATTATAATCACACACACACACACACACACATATATATATATATATATATATATATATATATATATATATATATATATATATATATATATATATATATATATATATATATATATATATATATATATTGTGGAGCATCACTATATTGTGATCGAAAATAATGATTAAAAAGCCGCAATAATATAATTGATAAATTGTATATTTTAAGACATAGAAATATACAAGAAAGGGGATAAAAACGAGGGAGCTTCCGACCGTTTGCGCAACGGTCCTCTTCAGCCAACTGAATCAAAATACTAGTTTTTCTTATTAAAAAGACACGTTTAAAAGAATTTTGGTGATAGTCGATCCAAGAAAACATCGAACTCTCTTTCAGTGTGGACTAGGCAGTTATGTAATGGCAGTTTCCCCGTATCTGTGGGCCAACCGTCGTGATCTTCTTAATGGCTGTCGTTCGAGCGTACGGTGCTCATCACGGGTGACTAGGTGGTTCGTGGGTAGAGAACGACTTTCAGCATCGGTGCCTGTTGTTTCTGCGACAAATGCCACTTCGACAACCTGTGCGGGGAGAGATGAGGAAGACACAGTATCAGGGGCCTCGAGAAACTGCCTGAAATTTAATTTTATGGAATGACAGACTAGCCTGTCTGTATGTAGGTCCTCCTGCGTAAAGGCTTTATTGCCATCTAATGTATTGCAAATATTTATCAAAGCCCCCTCCACTACACTTCTATGGCCTACGTGACTACTTCTATATATAGTATTAGCTCCCTCCCAATCCATGACGTGATTATTCTCCCAACAATGTTTAGCAATAGCGCTGTTTTGAGCGAAGTCCCTAACCGCTTTTTTATGTTCTTGCAATCTGATGTTCTTCCCTCTCGAGGCCCCTGATACTGTGTCTTCCTCATCTCTCCCCGCACAGGTTGTCGAAGTGGCATTTGTCGCAGAAACAACAGGCACCGATGCTGAAAGTCGTTCTCTACCCACGAACCACCTAGTCACCCGTGATGAGCACCGTACGCTCGAACGACAGCCATTAAGAAGATCACGACGGTTGGCCCACAGATACGGGGAAACTGCCATTACATAACTGCCTAGTCCACACTGAAAGAGAGTTCGATGTTTTCTTGGATCGACTATCACCAAAATTCTTTTAAACGTGTCTTTTTAATAAGAAAAACTAGTATTTTGATTCAGTTGGCTGAAGAGGACCGTTGCGCAAACGGTCGAAAGCTCCCTCGTTTTTATCCCCTTTCTTGTATATTTCTATGTCTTAAAATATACAATTTATCAATTATATTATTGTGGCTTTTTAATCATTATATATATATATATATATATATATATATACATATATATATATATATATATATATATATATATATATATATATATATATATATATATACACGCACACACACACACACGAGATTTGTAAATAGGTGGATCGGTCACAAAGTGACTTAGGATGGTTCGGCATGCGGAAATAGAGGACAACAGGTTGCTGAAAAGTATGTGTAATTAGAGTGTAGAAAGTGTTAGTTAGATAATGCACAGGAGGCATTGGAAAAGAAAGGGATTATTAATATCAAGTGAACACAAGATAGGGTTCAATGGCGCAGTGTTTGTAGAGCAGACTATACAATTTAGGCCGAAGGCCAGGCGCTGGGACCCATGAGGTCATTCAGCGCTGAAAGGGAAACTGATAGTAAGAAGGTTTTAAAGGTGCGACATTAGGAAAACCTCACAGCTGCACTAGGAAACAATTTTTTGAGAGGGTGGAAAGTTAGACGGAAGAAAGAAAATATGAACGGAGGTCCAGTAAAAGAAATAAGGGAGGTGCAGTGTTTGTAGGAGGGTCGACATGCTGGTGAACAGACTCCAATGCACGTGCACGAAGTGGTTAATGTGTTAGTTTAGTTTTGTACGAGTGTTCATTCACAGTTGGACAGTTATTATGAGTGCGGTACTATCCAATATCTTGTTCCTTCTCCCGAGCCACTCCCTTGTTTGGGAACCGATACAAAAATTCTTGCTCTCATTTTTCCTGCAAAACATGCTGTAACAAAAGTTAGGTATATTTTGAAATGTTAGCAAGACAACCTAGATCGGACAGACTAAATGGTCAAGGCGCGTTCGACACAACAAATACGCCCAAACATTCATCTGTCAATTCATGTTGGCTGAAGATAATGAAAATATGCATGCCATCTGGCAAATATACTCGTGAACTTGCACACACACACACACACACACCCACACATATCTATATATATACACACAATATATATAATTTTTATTTATATATTTATAGAGATTCCGTTTGCGGTTGACAGGTTGACTCTTAGTAATATCCTTCTAGCTTTCAAGATTAATTTTGGGATACTCCTAACCCCATGGCCTCCTGCATCCGATGTGGTGATCCACTATAGTTAAATTACTACTACATACTTAAATTACTGCTTGGGTAGGCAATGAGTTTGAAAGAATGTGCCCTTGTATATCTGTCCTCGCAGGGGATTCAAACCCGTGAGTGCTCTCGCTCGTACTTATGTAAGTAGTGTGGACCTCTTGACCCGAACATTTGCTTTACCTACACTGATGTGATTTGTTTGAAAAACCCACTTTGGCGGGGATAAGTTTCGTTTGCTACAGTATACTTTTATCTGTCACAGAATATCATTGTGGAATCCAGGGTTGCCAGATTGGCCATTTCATTGCCAAATTTTGTAATTTTGGCCATTTTTTTTTTTTTTAAACTCTGTGGCCATGAAAAATCAGTTTGGCCATTTATGCAAATGTACTCCCGAAATGCTACAAGTGCACAGCAGCAAAACCCTTTACGACTCGACTGCAGAAAAAGATCAGCAAAATAATCAATACCTTGAGGAAGTGCTGTCAATATAACAGCTGTTTCCCTGTAAGTATTTGAAGTTAATTTAGAGTATTTTTGATGACATGATATAGGCATAATATATGCACAGTTAATTGTTGGTATGTTAATTCACACAATTCAGTCACTTTATAGCTTTGGCCATATTTTTGGCCAAATACTTTTCCAAAGTGGCCATTTTCGGCCATATTTTCTTTAAATTTTGGCCAAAAGCTGTTGTGTTCATCTGGCAACCCTGTTGTGGATCGTTTTAACACATGCACACAACCAACACATGATTATATTCATATATATGTACAGTATATATATATATATATATATATATATATATATATATATATATATATATATATATATATATATATATATATATATATATATGCAAATGTCGTTAAATATGACAGCGCAGTTGCAGTTTATTAGTTTCTTACTAATGTTCTCGATTTTCCTTATTATCTTGTAAACAACGGGTACTCAAATAACGATATCCAAGAAGTCATCAGGAAGAAAATGGATAGTTTTTTGCATCCGAAGGAAAAAGGAGAAAGAGAGAACGTTCTTAAATTATATTACAGGAATTATATGAGCACTGCTTACAAGACCGACGAAAAAGTACTTCGAGAAATTGTAGGACGAGGAGTAATACCGATAGAGGAAAATACTAAAATTGACCTGCAGATATACTATAAGAACTTTAGAACTGCCAACCTGATCATAAAGAATAACTCCCACAACAAGAAGCGCTCTCTTGATAAGTGTAACGTAGTATACAAGTATACATGTCAAATCGGGAACTGCAAGTCGCGAAATATTTCTTATATTGGAAATACTACAACTTCACTATCAAGAAGACTTACTATGCATTTGCAAAATGGTAGTATTAAAAATCACACGAGAGAGACACACGATGCGGGTCTAACCAGGGAAATGCTCGAAGCCAACACTGAAATTATTGACAGCGTTGCTGATGCTAAAAGGCTAAAATACCTTGAGGCAATATACATAAATATTCATAAGCTTCCCCTAAACGTGCAAGGAATCAACGCAATAATTCTACCTTCCGATCGTGAAAGGAGAAGAAATGCAGCAGACTAAAATGTGTCGTCGATGTTGGACCTATGCAAATATTTTAGTTAACTTTATATTTGTCATGTTTTATCTTGTTCTATCCTGATATTGATAACTTTGTATTTACATTTTACTTATACTTTTTACGTGTGTAATTACTATATTAATTTTACATATACAGTTTGAATGTCTCTTTGACGATTCTTTGTTGACCGTCTATTTTCAGCTATTTATTTTTCGTCTGGTTGTTTCTAAGTATGTAAATACCTAAATAGCAATTCTTGGTAATTGTCAACAGGCCAGTTGTAAACAAGTTTAGTAACAAACCTATATGTTTTAACTGTTAATTTCAAAACGCTAACTGCCGAATATTGGATTTTAACCATCGAATAGTTATATTTTTGACAAGTGTTCCCTTGAAAGAATGTTATATATATGTGTGAATTTCCTTGTAAACACTCATTTGTAGCAGAAGATCTCTAGAAGAGACGAAACGTCCTAACCAATAAAACGTCTTAACCAATAAAACTTCCATCAAAATGAACTTTGGTGCTTTACTCCATCAGTTGCCTGAAGAACAGAGGAAGATAATAAGGAAAATCGAGAACATTAGTAAGAAACTAATAAACTGCAACTTCGCTGTCATATTTAACGACACTTGCATAAAGGAAAACTTACTGCCAACATTCACCAACATATATATATATATATATATATATATATATATATATATATATATATATATATATATATATATATATATATATATTGGTGTGTGTGTGTATAGGTGGGTGTATGTATGTATGTATGCATGTTTTCAAAGCGAGAATGAGCAGAAACAGGATGTCACCATCACCCTTTGATATAAACCATACGCCATTAGTACTTTGAACATGGTTTAGCGGTCAAGAATCAGTAGAAATTTAATCCTCGGCGCATTGTTCGTCACATGACCGCTATGTCCGTTGTATCACCAAGCCTCCTGTATTAACAGGAAAATCACCATGTTTGTTGTGTGAAATGAAACTGGTAATTGTCCACCTACCACCTAACAATAGAAACTGTCAACCGCCATTGAGTGTGAGTTTCGAGTTGCGCTCTGATGATCCAACGAATTCTTGCTCCTGGCTTACGTAATTTCGCGGTTTGAAAGAATGCAGGTCATTCTGCGCCCAGTTTTCTTATTCAGGAAATGAAAGCGTGCAATTATCCTTAGGCATAATTCCACGGGAAAGTGATAAGGAAGCGAGGAATTGGTGGGTCTTGAACGCGTCTCTTTGTTGTCCTTTTTACATGGTTGACAACTTCCTCTGAAGGAGAGCGACCGATATCTCAATTACTTAAGGTTGCTGTTGTGTTGTAGATATTAAGATGACCTGTTGCCAGTAAGGTTGCTTGATCTCTGCGACCGGTCCGCTGAGACATGGGAGGGCATGGATCATGGATAATTGGCTGTGTACCCATGATCCATGGATAAACAGTGGTATGTATTGCAGAATGTCTTCTTGGAGGTCGTGGGATTTCCTTTTTCAGTGAGGTCCCGTTATCATCGAATAACATTAGCGCTAATA
>NC_089756.1:14883725-14888725 GCF_040412425.1 Macrobrachium rosenbergii
TGGATGCATCAAATCTTTTTTTGACATCAAAACGTCCTACACACACTCAAATTTTGCATCAAAATTTTGATATCAAAATTTTGATGCGAAATTTTGACGCTTTTTTTGAACGTGTATGGGCCCCTTAACTCCGTCACTCAGTCTGAAAATACAAGAAATGTAAATTGAAAAATAGCTTAATAGAAACTTAAAATAATGTACTTGGAAATAGGCTATAGCAGAAAACTTCATAACTTTCCATTTGTTCTGTGGATGGGGGGGCTCTAATTTCGAAACACCCGGTATATAAATGTATGTATGTAAATTTAGTTGTATACATAGATATATGAATTTAATATTTATTTATATATTTTATATATATATACATTATACATATATACATACTGTGTATATATGTATATGCATATATATCTATCTATCTATCTATCTATCTATTTATCTATCTATATATATATATATATATATATATATATATATATATATATATATATATATATATATATATATATATATACATTTACATATACACATTACTGGGCATTGCATCATTCCTTTCTTTTCGTAATCATGTATGACCTTGAATCCTTAAATGCCATTAAGTCAACCGTGGAGAACCACTGATTATAAAGTTTCTTATTATTTGGAAACCTTGGATCTCAGTCTAAAATTTACATAATGCTTCCCCGTCACGCCTTCTGGCCTACTTAAAAGCGGCCTTTTTTTTTCTAATTTGCTCGTCTTAGTGGAAATGAGTGGAAAAAATCGAGGGAAAATAAATTGAAAGTGTTTTGATTTTCCGAAGTATAACGAGGTAAATTCCATTCATAATGACTTGTCTTGCTTCTCCACCTGACCCTTAAAATCTAACTTGAAACTTAATTTCCTAAGCTACCAACCCAAATCCTGGGGTCGATCTCCCCCCGCCCCTTATTCTTCATAAAAGTGATGATCATTATCGACAATATTGCCGGTATTCGAATACTTAATAGTTATGTGTAAATGACTCATAGGCCACATTACTTGTCTTGAACCCTGTTCTTTCGGTCTGAAAAATTCCTGTTTATTGAATGTTCGTTGAGAATTATAGGTTACTGTTTGTACCGAGCGTAGGTTTTAAACGTCCCTTTTTTCTTCATTCGTTGTCGTCTTATTTTTTTTTTCCACTTCTTTAGGAATGTAACAGAAAATAGAAGTCTGAACGCACGCCCAGCCGATCGAGACTCAGATCGCCCATGTGTCGAAGCCCCTTCGAAAGGTTACGGTGATCAAAACAACACGACTTTAATGCATAAAAGGAGGTCATTATGCAGAAGTAGGAAGACGTGGGTATAAATTCCAAACAGAGTTGATGTAAACACGTACGTCCGAAGCGCAAATAGGAAAAGGGAAGTGGGGGCTGGGGATTGAGGGGGATTTGCATCGGCTCGGACGCGTAGTACACGTCGTTCGAAAATCCATTTTGAATTCTTTAAAACGAAAGGAATCAAAAGCGAACGAGTGTCCGCTCCGGACGAATATCGTGAGGGCGAACGTAATAAAAATAAGGCTTTTAAGGGCGTATTTCCAAAGTTAGAGTTCGCGAATTGTTAAAGCGTGGAAAATAGTGAAGAAGATCGGGGCGACTTGCACTCCAAGGTGGAGATGTGCATGATGTTTAACTGGATATTTGCTTGCTTTAAGCATTTATACGTGAATACATAAGGTGTAAATAAATTTTCTACTCACATCGGGATCGAACCAAGGTCTTTCAGTTGAAGGCAAGGGCGCTAACAACCTGGCTTCGATCCCGATGTGAGTCAGAATTTTATTTCCATTCCACCCGTGATTGTGTGTTGATTACTTTTATACGTAAGGTGTAATATATATATATATATATATATATATATATATATATATATATATATATATATATATATATATATATATATATATATATATATATATATATATATATATGTATATATATATAAATATATATATATATATATATATATATATATATATATATATATATATATATATATATATATATATATATATATATTTTATGTATATAAATATAAATAAATATATATATTACATATGTATCATAGTACTTAAACTTATCGTGAATATGAATAACTCATGATATCAAATACGTAAAAATATAACTGGCTCTATCAGTCTCGCGCTTTACAACATACCACAAAATTATTAGAGAAAGCTCGCTGAGTATATCGTTGTAAATGTCAACTTCAAAATGTGTACAAGAAAGCACCAACTTCAGCTCATTATCCAGTTGTTGGTAGGCGGGAATGGGAGACTCCCCTTCACCCTTAACCATTACTGGAGATGCAAAGTACTTTTTCCACGTCAACACATGCGAAAGAGCTCGCCTGCTCTTCGTAATTGCAATTAGTCCTTGAAAACATATCGGGCACATTTATGATGGCCGTGAAGTACTGTGTGTGGGCACAATATCTGATGGTAACTATTGTGTAGAGATCGAGAAGGCTACAACTATCGAAAGCAATCTCTTTTATTTCAGGTCAGGTTTACATGCAATAGCTAGGTAGTCCGGGGGGGGGGGGTGGCGTGGGGTTAGTGCCGTCAGTGCACCTCACGCGGTTCAGTGTAGGCATTACTGAAGGTTCTTTGCAGCGTCCCTTCGGCCCCTAGCTGCAAAACCTTGTACTCCTTTTTACTGTATATCCATTCATATTCTCTGTCTTCCATCTTGCTATCCCTCATCCCATAGCAGTTGTTTCATAGCGCAGCCGCGAGGTTTTCCGACTGTTGCACTTTCAAAGTTTTTACTGTTTCCCTTTCAGTGCTGAATAGCCTCATAGGTCCAAGCGCTTGGCCTTTGGCCTAAATTCCATATTCCATTCCAGTAACTTGGTAGGCGCTCTTGGTAAGTTATGACAAACCCTTTTTAAAAGGTGAGGCATTTTTCATTATTTATGCTTGTGTTCATATACATGTACATTGCATACATGTAAAGCTGAACAAATGCACACTAATTGTGTATTTGATATCGTTTTATATACAAATACACAGTATATATTTTATATATATATATATATATATATATATATATATATATATATATATATATATATATATTTAAATTATATATATATATATATATATATATATATATATATATATATATATATATATATATATATATATATATATATATATATATATATAATGTATACAGTATATTTTGATTTATTATATGTATATACTAATATAATATATATACTAACAAACACACACACATATGTATATATATATATATATATATATATATATATATATATATATATATATATATATATATATATATATATATATATATATATATATATATATATATTTATATATATATATATATATATATATATATATATATATATATATATATATATATATATATATATATATATATATATATATATATATATATATTTATATATATATATTTATATATTATATATATATATATATATATATATATGTATATATATATATATATATATATATATATATATATATATATATATATATATATATATATATATATATATATATATATATATAATCTCAAATCTGCAACCGTTCAACTTTTCACATTTATGACACTTGCACTGTGGATTTATTATTGGAAATGTAAGAAATTTGTTACCGAATGAAAAAAATGTTCAGAAAACCAAGCTATATCAACCCTGAATAACAAACTTTAAAGAAAAGGTAAGCGATGTAGCATTCTGAAGAGAGAGGGGCCTTACCAACATCTCTGGTCATTTAATCTCCACCGAACGCGCGCCAAACGATCAGACTGGGTGCCCTTTGAGATCAAAAAGCTCAGTAGATGTTAGCTAACATGTCAAGGCGCCACAAAAAAAACGAAAGTAATTTCTTGAAGAAGAAAAAAAAAAGAAAGTAATTTCTTGAAGAAAGCAAGAAAAAAGAAAGTAATTTCTTAAAAAAAGTAATTTCTAAAAAAAAAAACACAAGGAATTTCTTGAGAAAAAAAGTAATTTCTTGAAGAAAAAAAGAAAGAAAGTAATTTAGTGAGTTTTCGTAATTGCGTAGCATCCAATAGTTTTCTGTAGATAAATGTGAAAACTTTACCTTTGCCAATGTTCAGAATTGAGCTGCTATCGAGCAAGAAGAAGGAAGCTACCCACTCGCTTGCTTCGAAAACTCCCAGCGATTAGCGACTTGGAAATCAATGGCAACAGAAGCGGGAGTAATTGGCCGTGCGAGCGAGGAATGCAAAGAACGCTCATTACTGCCTCTATGGCAGTCCAGTGATGATCACCACAGAGCTCTGGTGGCCTAAGCGAGCACAGGCAGACCCGCAGGCAGTAATGACAGGGCCTGTAGCTACAATTAGGAGGGAAGCCTGGGGATGGCGGCACACCCCGGCGCCGCCACACGCACGTCTCTGCCACCTGGACAGGTGGTGGTGGTGGGTCGAGATCGGAAGGAGGGTTGAGAGAGGGGGGGGGAAGGGGAGGAGGACTGGGGTCGAGTTGGAAGCAGAGAGGAGCAGCAGGAGCAACAGCAGAAGCAGCAGACAGCAGCTTCGGCGGTAGTGACGGTGGTGGCCCGCCTGTGACCCCCTCACCCCGCCACAGGCGGCGTAAAAGTGGCCCCGCCTCCAACCACTGCCCCTCCCACGGTCACAACCCCAACACCTTATTGGCCGACAGGGTCACGTGACCAGAGGGGAGTGTATATAGGAGACGCGTGGCGCGGGGCAAGGGTCAGACTGCTACACAACAACACACAGGTCGAGATGTCTGTGTCTGATTGGTTCTTCCCCGTCCAACACTCGGGCTACACCAGCCCTTTGGACTCAGTGTACTTGGAGCCTCTGTCGTGTTCGAGCCCAGCTTATTCGAGTCCGCCCTACACCACTGGATCTTATACCCTGCCCGTTCAGTGTCCCAAGAGTACAATCATTGCCCAGCAAGCGAGGTTTTGGTCAGATCCCGAAAGACGAA
>NC_089756.1:14898725-14901225 GCF_040412425.1 Macrobrachium rosenbergii
CATTAATCCGCAGAGTTTGTCCTAAATACTCCGAGATTAGGTTGTTTCAGCGTTGCTTTTCATCTGCCGACATCTGGCCTCGTTCCCCCAGGGACCCCGACAGCTTCCAGGGCCTGGTAACGAGTCTCTTGCTAAGATGAGGTTTTTAGTGGTCATATTTTATCCCCTTTTGCGTAAAATTCCTGCAGATGAATTCGTGTTTGGCTCCGGCATGCAAGGGCGGAGTATGTACAGTAGTTATGGTAACATCACGAGTCCGTTTGTTTTGTAAGGGAATACTTCTGGAATTTCAAATGGCTGAAGATGCTTTCGTGTATCACTTACAGTATATTTTATCCAAAATACTGAAATTGCTCATTAGATTTAAATGAGTAGTCAGCTACGAAGGCGAACCTTTGCTCAAAGTAAGGTCTTGTGTACTCATGCGCGCTACCAGGTTTGATATTACTGGGGATTTAAGTTAAACTAAAAATGTGTGTGAAATTATAATCGACAATGGGAAGGAACCAAAGAAATATAAGAAAAAACAAAGAACGAGACAAATATGAACCTATTTTCTCCTCCCTTTATGTGGAAAAGGATTCCCCACAGCTTGACATAAATTAGGCTTACTTGGAACTCCCCTGAGGAAGAAAGAGAAAAAGGAAACTATATTTAAAGGCAGAGTAATGCGTCAGTAACGATTCTGATAAGAAATGAAACTCGGATGATTACATAGCATCAGGGAGTGAATTTGTGAAAATTCACAATTCTTTCTCACTCGTAGGAATGACTAATAGTCAGACAGGCTCGGAAAATAACAGCCTACGAGCCGACCGTCCCCGTACAAATTAGTGTGCTGGACGGAAAATGCTATAGGCCGAGTCACAAAAGTTAGGCCCGTGCAGCTTTCTGATTTAAGGCGTACAGTTACTCCGCCCTAACACTCCCATCCCCTCCCTCACCTATTCCCCTACACCCCGGCCCCTGCACCTGTCCCCTCCCGAAAACAAAAATGCCTGTCCTCATCCCACGAAACAGTAGTTGCCTCTTATACGAAGGATGCCCGCGGCCGTGGGACATGGTGAGCGCGGAACTAATCCTGGCGTCACGATATTTCAACGTATCTAATAATAGCCCCCGTTATCGGGAGCCAAGATCTTTGCGTCCAGCTCTTTTTCCATTCCTTGGGAAGTGAAGCAGCAGCAGCAGCAGCAGCAGCTTCAGCAGCGGCGGCGGCGGCGCGGGCATGGCGACACGACAAGCGCCTTTGGCCACACCCAGGTCTTCCAGCTGAAGGCGTTTACTTTTCAATCGTGGTTCACGCGAGACGCAAATAATTGTGACCCCAGAACCCAGAGATTGAGGTTCCTCTTTTTGTCCAGCACTTTCCACTTTTTTGGCATTAGCGTCCAAGGTAGACTCCAAATACTATTGTTAAGTTCAGGTCCTCCTCAGACGTCTTGGGCCGTGGAGTGATGCTTTCCAGGCCTTGCCATTACAGCAGATAATGGTGGCGGCTTCCACTTGTACTGTCTGGTAATAATTAGACCAAAGAAGCTGTCACTCACTAAATTTTACAGAACAACGAGATAACCTGTATGCTCTCTCGAGGTTTACAGGGACGGCATGCAACAGAAAGGCCTCTTACCAATTTGCACTTCCAGGAAATACTGTCGTCAGTTCCAGCACCAGTAGGTTTAAAAGCAACACTTGAAGTGCGCCAACGGCCCCGTTGAAGTGATTACTCCCCACATTTTTTTTTCCTCAGCGTGATTCGAACCGAGAAGGAACCGATCTTGAGCATCGTCATTATGATTTTTCCGTGCGTTCCCGCGACATAAATTTTCGTTGGTTATGCCATTTGACAGGCAAAGGAATACCTCACGCACCTATCCTCGGGTCTGCCCTTCTGGTTAACCTTCGGGTCATCGGAGGGGCGATAAGCTCTGTAATTACGCATCCTTAAACGGGATCAAATGACCGGGATTCATTGCACCATATAACAGATTATTAACAGCGACGTCTTGTTGCAGTTTCGTTTTACCATCTGCGAATTTTACCGTATGACAGCGCGCTTCCAGCTGCGGGTGACGAAGGGATACGAGGCATGGAGAGGATGTAGGTCCTAGATTCCTACAGGACGAGGAGTGCGAGAGATCCTAACAGGCATCCTTGAAATAGCACTCTCTTACCTGGCGCCCTTAATCTCTTTCATTTTTCTCTCTGCAAACATGGCATGGAGGTTCCAAACTGGTAGTTACCAATTATCCAAGGGTACTAAGGTGTAATTGTGTTGGTAGGGGCTGTTACGGCCCGCTTTGGAGTCGCTCCTTATCATTATATTCTCAGGGAATGAGCGGGTAGATGCTGAATACGGTAGGGATCGGTGTAATTAATGACGCCAGTGTATTTTACCCTAAGTGGATTATTCAACATCTTTACATATAAATTTTGCCATACTCCGGTGCAGCTAATGGCGATCCTTCGCAAAGCCAACAATGAGATCGGAAACCCACAA
>NC_089756.1:14903725-14906225 GCF_040412425.1 Macrobrachium rosenbergii
ACATATAAATATATATATGAATATATATTATATATATATGTATATATATACATATATATATGTGTATATATATAAATATGTATATATACACTCATAAAACAGAAAGTATTGTATGTAACATAAATCCAGTTGAACATTTTCAAAGGGATATGTATTATTAAAGTTTGAGAAGACCGTGGCAGCGTTAAGTGAAAAGACGAGATCAACTTAGTATACAAAAGTGCTTAACCGAACAAAATTGTTCTGCAGCCAAAGAAATCACTCCATTCCGATGAAATGCATATTTGAATACGAAGCCTTTTTCTTTGTTCTGAGTTCTCATCGTGGAAGAAAGAATACCCTTATGTGGCATAGAAATATTGTAATGGTATACCATATTGGTAGGTACATAAATACATGCCTGTTTGTGTAAGAATTATCTACTTGTTATTGAAAGAAAACCTACCTGTATGGTACAAATATTCCTACCAGTTTAGTCAGTCCTTGTGACCAGACCTGATTTTCGTCATTCCTTGTAGCCTACCACCAATGGTGGCAATATCTAGATTGGTATTTTGTAAGAGCAATGCCTCTAGACACTTCGACATAACTTTTGTTTTCAAAATGTTCATAAAGAGTGTAGGGTAAAGGAAAAAAAAGTGAACTCCCACAAAGATTTTTTTAGTAAGTTACCTTTCCGAAAATGTTGTCAGTTTTAAATGTCGTTTTAAATGCCCTTACATGAGCACAGTTGATTTGATAACCAAAAGAATTTGCCACTTGTGGTAGTACGGTACCAAAATCAGGGCTGGCCAATGAACGAAGCATTTTTATTAAAAGATTCTTATGATATAGAAATAATTATGTGAATGGCACCTGCTGTAGTAAATTCTTTATTTTCTGGCTCTATTAGTTATAACTTTCTGTTACGAACTCATGATGTTTGCTGGTAATAGTCTAAGCATTATGTGATACTGGATAATTGATTGACATTTTGCTCTCTCAATTGCCAAGCTATATTGTGGAATTAAAGACGATAAAATCTCACTAGGCGCAAAGCTCAAGAAGGCATTACAATCCAAACAAGCTCAGATGATACTGAAGAATAAGGTTAGGGTAGGGGAGGGGATAAGGTTGGGGGTGGGGTTAGGGGTAGGGGTAGGGGTGGGGGTAGGGGTGGGGGGGTAGGGTCGTCTAGGTTATGGGTGGGTGATATCACCTCAAGATCAGATGATAGCAAGGAGAGGGGCTTGGTGGATGGATGGGGGTGGGGGGAGGATGGAGATTTTGGGTTCAGACAAAAGGCAACTGCGAAGCAAAAAAAAAAAAAAAAAAAAAAAAGGAAGAAGAGGAAAAGGAAAAGAGAAAAAATCGCAATAAAAACGAAGCTGTGATTGAGGTGGAAAAGGTCTCTTGATTTTAGCTTCCACGTCGTACCTGCGGGACAAAAATGTGACCCAGGTGCATTTCACTTGATCTCTCTAACCACGCAGGTAACAAGGGGCTGAGAGAGAGAGAGAGAGAGAGAGAGAGAGAGAGAGAGAGAGAGAGAGTAATGACAGCTCCGAAGCACGTGCTTGTGAGAGAGAGAGAGAGAGGGAGAGAGAGATAGAGAATCTTGCGAGCTAACTGGGCGTTTCAATAAACATTCTTCGGTGGCAACAATTTCGTGTATTGTTGCATGCTTTTGTTTTTTCTTGGCAGTGTTAAGCGTAAATTCGCATATTACGACCTGTGAACTTAGCTGTGTAATGATAGTCCGCAGGTTTTTCCATTTGTGGGCCTTCACACTTCGTCGTTAGAAGGAAAAAAGATCTTCATTCTTAGACTGATACTGAATGAAAATTACTTAAAGTTTTAAAGCAAAAATGATGGAGTTGTTTTACACGTTGAAGTCCATATTTAAAGTATTCTAGTGAATCCCTTCTTTAATTTGGCATAGGCTTTTTAGTATCGGTTGAAGACAAGAAATGAGATGTAAATGTGGAAAAATTCTCAATACAATTGAACATTCGGATTCTATTATTGTCGTGTTTATTGTTGCATTTTAAACATACCTGCCTCTCTTACTCCTTCAGCAGGCCGTGGTGTTTATTTGTGATTCTGAAAATAACCAACTTTGATCAGTGTGTTTTTCCTAGTTGCTACTGCTTCATTGACAAGACAGTATCAATTGGCACAAAATATAAATTCTCATTTTACATAAATTAGTGTAGGATTATAAGATTCGTTCTGTTATCACTGTTGCAAATCAAACTTTTGTACGCAATCTACGATGTCTGAAAGTTATGCCTTTTTGTTGCTGTCGTTAGATTTAGTCCTAAGATGCCTCACTGTTTAATTCGTTGAATATACCATCTTATTCTTTCATTTAAGGTCAAAGGTCATTGGAGGTATCTTCCGCAGGGGAATAGTGATGTCAGTGCGCCTCACGAGGTGCAATGTATGCATTACTAAAGGTTGTTTGAGAGTCCCTTCGTCCCCTACGTGCACCCACTTTTTAGCCTGCTACGTTACCCCA
>NC_089756.1:14911225-14916225 GCF_040412425.1 Macrobrachium rosenbergii
GAAATTTATTCGGAATAATGATTTTAATAATAGTATTGATGAGTAAAGCAGTAAAAAAACAAATGGAATCGATATAGAAATACTTAATAATAGAAGGTTGGAAACTATAGCCATGTATAATGCTGTTCAAAATGTTAACGTTGCCTTCACCTCAGAAGGGAAATTTATTCAGACTACTACTACTACTACTACTACTACTACTACTACTACTACTACTACTATCTGAAGTAGTAGTAATAGTATTGATGAGTAGAGCAGCAAAAAGCTGATTGAATCAACAGAGGAATACGTAATAACAAAGTTTGAAACTGTAGCCAGGTATGATGCTGTTCAAAGTGTTAATGTTACCGTCACTTCGAAAGGGAAATTTACTACTACTACTACTACTACTAATACTACTGTCAGAAGTAGTAGTAATAGTATTGACGAGTAGAGCAGTAAAAAGCTGATTGAATAAACAGAGCAATACGTAATCATAGAAAACTGGAGAATATAGCCAGGTAAAATATAGCCAGGTAAGATGCTGTCCAAAATATTAACGTTACCTCAGTTCAAAAGAGAAATTTCTTTAGAATGACGATTTTTGCTGGACTGATATTAAGACACCATACTGAAGGAGCCTATTCTACAGCTGGCTTGTTGTACGGATTCTCGCTAATGCAAGAAGCGCTCAGAGCAAGCACTTGTTTTTCACAAATACGATCGTTTTGATAGTCTGTGATAATAAATCATTAATTGACTTTCGGAAATATTGAAGGAAGTCTCATTAGCGTGTTGGGTAGCATTCCAATGACACTTTTGCAACCTGTCTTTGATTGAGTAGCCGTAGATAAGTGAGACTTAAAGGACAATGATAAATATGGCAATCTATTAAAAAGTTGGAAAAGATTTTTGACGACGTGGTATCTTTTGTATGATCTCTGTGCGTGTGTGTGTGTGTGTGTGTGTGTGTGTGTGTGTGCGTGTATGTGTGTGTTGAAGACACGCAGTTTTATGTAGCGTGTATTAACGTAATTATAAATGTGTCGGTACAAATTAGGCTTTGATGCAAACCTAAGGTATATAAACACGTATTAGGGTTTTAATTCAAAATAAGGTTTCTAGATATATATTGAGGTTGATGTAACTATAAGGTACCTGTAAATATAAGGGTTTGTTGTAAAAAAAACGAGAGTTGCGTCCCTCCGTAGAATAAGGTAAAACAAGAAGTAACAACATTCACATGTTTGAGAAACAGACCGACTGTTTACAAGGCTTTATTTCTCATCAGATCACAGAGGAACAGTTTAATATAGTAATTGTTTACTGCATAAGAAGAAAGAATTTAGTATGCGTTATTTATTACCCGTTCATTTATCGGTAAAAATTAACATTTGCAATTATACGAGTACTGTGATAGACGGATGGTTGTGTTGATATATGTTAGGTAATAATTTTGCTTATAATCAGACCTACGTTTATCAAGGTTATCCTATTTTGACTCAGTCCTTCGTATCCTACATTTGGTCTATTTTGAGGTAACGTATCTTAAGTTTGTCCCCCTGATTATGGACTGCTCCTACGAACAAGCGCCCGTACAGGCACAAGCCTAGCCAGCTTAAAAAACAACAACAAGGCTTGACTCCTCAAACGGCATACTGGAGAGACGAACTCCAATAACACAGCAGTTGCAATGCAAGCTGCTTTTGCCTCGGGGGTCATGAGGAAGCCGATTATCCGAACGAGTTTGAAAGTGAACCGTTAAAGACGAAGGAAGAAAGAAAGAAAAGTATTCTTCAACGAAAGTGACCCCATTCATCGTCCAGTTTGTTGGTCAAGATGCCGAGCAATTTTAGGCTTGGCAATTTTTTCTTTTGAATGGAAACTCTGTGATTTCTCTTTATCAGCGGTTATTAACGATAATGCGAGCCTTCGATATAGCCTATATATATATATATATATATATATATATATATATATATATATATATATATATATATATATATATACATATACTGTATATTCATATATATATATATATATATATATATATATATATATATATATATATATAAAAGATTGGTTGATGTAGTTTACAAATAATCTTAATTATCTTACAGAAGTATTTTCCACCGAATACATTTCAGTGAGATGAGTTAAATAGTGAAAACTTTAAAGGATTATTAAACCGGAAAACAGAACAGATACGAATCAAGGAAAAGTAACTTCGCCCAAAAGAAAAAAAAATAAAGATAAAATAAGAGGAAGAAGGTTAGACCGAAATATACACCCTTGGGGTATTCCTTACCATATGTGGGATGAAGAAATGTGCTCTTTACTTCATTCAGCTGAGCATTAAAGCCAGAAAAATAATACCATATGGAAATAAGCAGTGCATTCATTAACCACCAGTGAAACGTTCAGTTCGTTAACCAGGAAGGCGCAAAACAGTTGCGAAGTGATTGACGAACGTTTTGCGGATTTAGAGATTTTATGATTCCAAGAACTTATGATGTTCGCGTAAGATCGTGTTATTTAGGTGTAATTTTCTATTAGATTGTTGAGTTTTGTTTATAAATGAACTTATTTGAAATTGAAGGAATTATGGGGTTTCGGTAACGCGTGAAGGTATTTCGTCGCCAGCGTGTTCGACGCGCCCAGTGAACGCGACCCAGCCCTATAAAAATGCCAGCCGGAGATTTCGAACGTTGAGCTACGGAGATAGCACTAAGGAGAGAGATCTTAGAATGATGGAGGGGCCCAAAAGAACGGCCGGTTGCTCTTCCAAAGCAGTGTTTCCCCTCCTTCAGGAGATCCGTATCGCTCGTTCATCGAGTCCCCAAAAAGCACGGCGCTAGCAATCACTCGGCGTAACAATCACCCGGCAGTTGATTTGCAAGGAGATCCAGCGTTGATATTAAAAGTGCCCTGTATGTTTAGGTAATCTGAGATGGAGAAAAGGAGATGGGGTGCAGAAACGGGGGTTAAGGCCTTTGGGTGTGTGTGTGTGCACGTAACATACATGAATGCATTCAAGATGTAGACTTTTTTTATATTTCTCATAATTTTCTTTTTTCTTGGTAGACTGATAAGGAACAGGCTCAAACACTCTATTATTCAACTCCCGAGACTTGATCGGAGGTAGGAGATAAGGCTGCCTGGGATAACACTGGAGTTAATGTCATTTACATAATAAGGAGCAGAGAGAGAGAGAGAGAGAGAGAGAGAGAGAGAGAGAGAGAGAAACTCAGTTTATGCTTGTATTGCTAGAGATATGCATGCCAGTTATCCAGTGTGCTAGAACGTAGCAACACTCTCTCCATTCCCAAAGCGAAAGGGAAATTGGTATGAGGACGAGAATGACAGCAATTTAAAACAAAAATTAAATTTTGAATCGATAAAAACTGAGGAGAAAAACGGGAAGGATAAAAGTACGGAAAATCACCAGTGGAAAAATCTCGGCGAGAAGAAAATGAACTGGAAGAGAAGTAAACAGAATTAGAATCCAAAAATAAAATCAGATTTCGTAAAAAAAAAATTAGAATTACAATAAAAAAGAATAGGAAAAAGAAGAAGGAAATATTAAGAACAATTCCGAGGAATAAGAGCTAGACTAAAAATAACCATTATAACTGGAAAAAACTAAGAATTAAAGGTGGAAGTAATCATTACAGCCGAAGAATAAGAATCAGCAGGAGAAAGATGATCAGAGCTCAAATCAGAATAATAAGAATCAGGAGAAGAAAAATGATCAGAAGAAGGAGATGAAGAAGAAGAAGAAGAGAGGAGGAGGCGAGACAATGGTGGGAAATCCAGTTGAACAGGTTCCCTCGGCCACATGGCCTCAAGTCGAACGAATCAAGGGAAGTTCACACTCGTACCCGACCTCCTGACCTTGGTGCTCCTCTCGCCCTGGCCGGTCAGCCCATGTGTCGTCAGAAATAGTAGTAGTAGTAGTAGTAGTAGTAGTAGTAGGGTTAAGCCTTTGTAACAGCTCCCCACCGAGGCTGCTGCTGCTACTGGAGCCACCCTGACTCATTGTATAATCTGTTAGCCTTTGCAACGGCTCGTCAGCCCTTAGTCTTTATGTCAGCAGGTCATACCCTACGGGCTTGCTATTAAAGGGTCCGTGCTGGCATAAGGCTTGCTTATTCTAACAACGAACAGAAATAACAACGGGTCGTGGGAATGGTCTCGGCCGTATTTTTACTAGAAACGGAAAAATGAAAGGCGAGTTTTTTTGTGTGTGTGTTTAGGATTAATTCATTTTTGAGACTGATAGATGTGTAAAATGAATGTGAGAAAGATATGCTGTATATGAAACCAGTTATTTTCATTTTATAGTGCTTTATGAAAGATGTATTATATGCATATGTATGTATGTACGCATATATATAATATATGCAGTATAATATATATATATATATATATATATATATATATATATATATATATATATATATATATATATATATATGTATATATATATATATATATATATATATATATTCATACACACACACACACACACACACACACACACACACATATATATATATATATATATATATATATATATATATATATTTATATATATATAGTATATCAACACCTATATATTGATAATTATATCCATACCGCCGTCACCTTTCCTGAGGTGGGTTTAGCCTCTTAGTAATGGTTATTTCTCTTTTCTTTTAAAAGAAAATTGCACTTAATTACCACCTGCACACAAGCGGGGCGAAAATGATGAAGGGAACCAGCAAATCCAACCATTCTTCGCACTCCTTAGATTTTATTTCCGCGGGGGGAGAGAGAGAGAGAGAGAGAGAGCGGGTAGTCAGTAATATGGATAGATATAATGGTATGGTGTATGTGTATGAGAGAGAGAGAGAGAGAGAGAGAGAGAGAGAGAGAGAGAGAGAGAGAGAGAATACGTGACCAACACACATGCAAACAGACATATACAAAAAGGCAGGAACATATACGCACACTAGCTCACATGCAAAGAGAGAGAGAGA
>NC_089756.1:14918725-14931225 GCF_040412425.1 Macrobrachium rosenbergii
CGAAATTTTTTTCGACGCTCTGTCTTCCTCAAACCTGAGTTGATTAGTCGATTAACTAGTTTGATTTTACAGAGAGGCGCCGCCGAAACTTTATAACGTCATATACAGTTTTCCGTCGCAAATGTTTCTATTATTTAGGGAGGATTACGTTTAATTTGTTAGAATTGATTTCTCCTCTTTTCGGGTACAACGCAGGTGTTCGTTCACCCACCTCTTAGGTAGGTAGATGGTTAGACTGAAAGATTGTGGGGCGGGCAAAATGCAAATTAAGTAAGACGTGTATTTATGAAAAAGAAGATAGATTAACCTGAACGTTGTAAAATAATCTCATTAAAATATGTATATGTAGAAACACACACGCCCATGTATGTGTGGTGTATATTATGTATATATATATACATGTATTTATATATATATATATATACATATATATATATATATATATATATATATATATATATATATATATATATATATATATATATATATATATATATATATATATATATATATACTGTACATGTGTCATGCATATGTATGTATGCATGCATCTATGGAGCAAGCATTATATATATATATATATATATATATATATATATATATATATATATATATATATATATATATATATATATATATACACATACTGTACATGTGTCATGCATATGTATGTATGCATGCATCTATGGAGCAAGCATTACTTCATATCTTAATGCGTATAATCACACATACACGTATAATTATATAGCCTACAATTTAATTTCGTGTAGCTCTTCGTCATTTTTGCTAAATGAGGTATTCAAGAACAAAATCGGCCTTGGTATGTGTAGAGAGAGAGAGAGAGAGAGAGAGAGAGAGAGAGATGGATGCCCAAGACGACTGACTACTTGCATGAGACGTTTGCTTACAGCTCAGACAGAATCTTCCACTCTTCCCTACCTGTTGATGGTAGCAAGTAACCACGACCAATCGCCTAATTTTAGAGGCGATTTTTACCTTGAACGGCAGGTGGCGGCATATTGCCATCCAATTACTAACCCTTTGTACCCTGTCTTCCAACCCCCTTCACCTCCCTTCCTCTCTCCCTCCCTACCTCCAATTTTACCTCCCTGCCCCTTAACCTCTGTTGTTGTCCCTAAAGTTTCCCATGGAAGAATATTATCCGCCGTCAGTATTTGAAGATCCGACGATACGCACAAATACAAACACAGATAAGATTGTCTCGAGATTTCTTGCGCGATGCGGAGATAAAAGGAGGGAAATGAGAGATAAAAGGGCTGTAATTTCGGCGCAGAGGTCAAGAAAGCAAAAGGGTTATCGCGTCCGATATTACAGTGGCGAGGGCCCTGTCTATTAAAGAGCGTAACGCCGCCTTGTCATAGATGGATCCTAATGCGCCTAACTGCCTCAGAACAATGCCGCTACTGCCACCTCTACCGCTCTAAATAAGCGGGAATGGACGGCCTACTATCGCCCCTTTGCCGCAGGTGGAATAAAGGCGAGAATGGCGCGGCAGCCCTGCGCGCGTCGGCCCTTTGAAACCCGTATAAACGATGGTCGAAGGCATTAAATTCATCCTCCGAGGTGGGAGATGCGATCATAGACATCTTCTACTAGGTTCGAGAGATGCCGACTCTCCTATTTCCCTTTTTTTTTTTTTTTTATTAATCCTCTTTGGTACATTGGTCAGAAAACATCATTATTGCCACTCCCTGTGACTGACACAGAAAATATCATTATTGTCACTGCCTGTGACTGACACAAGTTCATTCCTCCGTATTTCGCTTGATTTTGGGGAGAAATGGCGCGCACCCAGAAATCTGCTCCTGCAATCTCGGAATTCCACGAGAAAGCGTTGTCGCAAAGCTCACCTTCAGTCACCATCATTCTGTTCTTATCTAATCTCGCATCGTCGTCTGGGCCATGCGTTTTCTGCCTTGCATTTGCCCGAAAAAGGGGTAATTCCTAGGTATCTGCGAGATTATCTATTGCAATCAGATCTGCAAGTTTATCTGCTGCAATCATATGCATCGTGCGCCTTTATCAGCATTCATCAATTTACCTTATTAACTGGCCGGCATCATTTTCTAAGAGAATTGCACGCTTTAATTTCTGTTATTGCGTTGCTTCTCTCTCTCTCTCTCTCTCTCTCTCTCTCTCTCTCTCTCTCTCTCTCATATGCTTAGTTGGCTTCACAAGTATTAGGAATAATATGTTAGGCTACATGATGGTGACGTTGATAATGAAGATTACAGGGGAAGAAAATATAAAAAAGCATTTTCTTCACCGAGTCTCATTTGGGATGAGTTGCAGTCCAAGAAAAAATCGACTGAATGCAGAAAGACACGAATAAAATGGAAGAGAACAAGCTGTTCATACACACACACACATGCACATTATATATATATATATATATATATATATATATATATATATATATATATATATATATATATATATATATAAATATATATATATATATATATATATATATATATATATATATATATATATATAAATATATATATATATATATATATATATATATATATATATATATATATATATATATATACATACAGTATATACCGTATATAATCTGTATACAATGTAAATATATATGTATATATAAAATATGTATTATATATATATATGTGTGTATGTATGTAAATATATATGTATATATATTTATATATTAACTTTATCACATACACAGTTGTTCTGTGCATTAGTAGAATTACTAAAAGGACCTCATTCAAACTGGATGGTATCTAATGGAGTTTTTATTCAAAATGTTAAAGCTTTCTTGGACAAACAGTCCACATTATCAAGTATCCGTACCATTAGATACCATCCAGTTTGAATGAGGTCCTTTTTGTAATATATATATATATATATATATATATATATATATATATATATATATATATGCATATATATATACTGTATATATATATATATATATATATATATATATATATATATATATATATATATATATATATATATATATATATATATATATATATATATATATATATATATATAAGTGTGTGTATAATTTGGAGAGATTCCATACCATATCATTCGTTCGTAAAGTGCTGCTTTTTAGTGGATTTTACACATTAATTTATTAATTTTTTTTTTACAATAGACTTGCACACTTTTGATTAGTTATTATTGAGTATGTGAAAGTCGTTGAAATGATTTTAAGAAAAGAAGTGGAGTTGGGAATGAAACAGTTAGGACTTAGAGGAGGCCATTGCAATAGAATAAAAGAGGATATAAAATGGCGAAAATTGGGTTTACTTCTCTTGGAAATGTAGGTTTGAAGGAGACAAGATTGGGCTGGATTGATAGGGCATTAGGAATTATGTATAGGTGTTTATTTATTTGGAAATGTGCAAATGCCTCTGGGATGGACATAATGACATAGATTGTAAGAATGGTGAAGCTTATGACGTAAGCATAAAAGGGCCACGTGTCTTAAAAGGCGGTTATTTGCATTTGGGCATTACCTTTGACTTATGGTACAGATATTAACGACAATATTTTTTTTAGCTTAATGCATCCTTTGTATGGGAAGTGGACATTATATATATATATATATATATATATATATATATATATATATATATATATATATATATATATATATATATATATATATATATATTATTATATAGTATGTGTGATTGTAAGTGTGTATGTCTGACCGCGCTGAATTATAAACAGTGACTTTTTTTTTTATTTGACACCGTTCAGGTAATATCATCTTAGTTTTGAAAGCTCCACCAAAATGAGCTTTTGAAATAGCTCCCTTTCTTGTCCATCTCCTCGTCCGTAAAAGGAACTTTCTGCATGTCAGAACTCTCAGCTGTCAAACTACTGCACGTCAGAAGACGCAGGTCGAGCCGAATTCCGACACTTTTTTTTTTTTTTTGTCTAATTTTTTTGCTGTCCGCACCCATTTTCCCCAAATCCAGCATTCATACAGATGAACGCCATAGTGTTGTAAATGTCAAAAGCTTCTCATGCATCGCAAAACATGTTACTCGGGACTCTCGGTTTCACTCACCGAGCTGGCCTTATCTGCTCAGCCTGTCATCCCTCATACCATGGTCTGACATTTCTGCCCCGGAATCTGTTAAGTACTGAGGCTTGCTTGCCGCCGTTTGGCGAGGTATCGCTTAACCATGAGAGAGAGAGATAATGCAGGTTAAACTCTCATTAGAGTCGGAAGGTATAAGGCTGACTGTTGATAATGTGCGTCCTGCAGAAATTCGAGTTTCTTAATGTTGTATTTATTTTATGAACATTCGTCACATTTTTCATAGAGTCGGGAGGTTCTTTGTCAAGTTTGGGAGTGTTCGTTCCTCAGAATTTCGTTTTTTGCAAACTTGAGTTTTTATTTTATTTTGTGATAATCATTTTTACATTCTTCTGAGTCTTGAGATTTTTTTTGTTCTCGAGAATTTCTCTTAGGTAACTTATTTTTGATAAAGTTTCTCACATTTTAAGATCAGGAAATTGTTCACAAATTTTTAAACGTGTTCCTTAGAAATTCTTATTTCTTAAATTACTGTCCTTTGTTAAACATTTTCACATTCATTATTGTCGGGAGATTTTTTCTGGCCAAGTTTGGGAATGTGCTCCTCGGAAATTATTTGATAACTTTTTTTTTATAAGTATTACCTCACGTTTCATTGAGTCAGTAGAATTTTGCCAGGTTTCAGCATATGTGCTACTCAGAGTTTTTTTTTGTTACTTTTTTTAATCAAGGTTTTCACATTCTTCCTAGTCAGGAGATTTAATTAAACTTATATTGGATTGTCATGTAATTTTCCTTTTTCATCTTATGATAAAATAAGTGCATTTTGAATTATAATCGCTCCTTCTCTCAATGTATATATATATATGTATATATATACATATATAATGTATATATATATATATATATATATATATATATATATATATATATATATATATATATATATATATATATATATTTCATATATTAATTATATCCTTGGAATATGTAAGATATTTGGCATTTACTTTTTCACTTTACAGTATGACAAGGAAATAAAATAAAGGAATATATTACTCACTAATGAAAGAAACTAAATTACTCTTTCAAATATAAATGTCTTCTTGCGTCGCTCAGACAAATATATCTTTGCGAATCCGTTCATAAGTAATGTCTTCACGGTGTTCAAGTCCTTCCAAACAAATGACTTCCGCGAGTCCTTTTAAATTGCATTGAATTGAATATAGAATTTAGGCCAAAGGACAAGCGGTGGGACCTATGAGGTCATTCAGTGTTGAAACGGAAATTGACAGTAAAAGGCTGAAAGGTGTAACAGGAGGAATACCTCGCAGTTGCACTATGAATTAATTGTTAGGAGAGGGTGGATAGCAAGATGGAAGAAAGAGACTATGAAAGGAGGTGCTTTACAAAGGAACGAAAGGGGTTGTAGCTAGGGGCCGAAGGCACGCTGCAGGGATCCTTAAGTAATGTCTACAGTGCACCGCATGAGGTGCACTGACGGCACTACCCCCATAGGGGGCGAGTCCTTTCAGGCAAATATCTAGAGAATCCCTTGTTCATTCAAACGAATATCTCCCTCAGAAGACATTCAAGCCATTGTCACTTCTAGAGTATATTTAGATGAATGTCTCGTTCAGCGGTCATTAAACAAATGTTGATTGTCTCGGATCATAGTCGCTCGGACGAACGACCATTTTTCAGACCAGCTTGTACGAGTGTCTCTTTCCCGGTCCGTCCGAGCGAAATGGCTTCCACAGCATATAAAAGTCTCAACCCCTGGCATTCATTTCTAATATCTTGATAATGGCCTACCGACCATCCGTGATAAATTAGGTTCTAGGGTGTTATTAACAAATGAAGAACAAGACTAATGTGCCTCCGACCCGCACCCAGTCAATGATTGATGCATTTTTTCTTTTCCTCTGGGGCTACTAATTACACAAGGATAGTGTTGGGAGTTTTTTCCAAGTGACTGTAGCCAAGCTTGGCGGAGCGCTTTTGATCTTAATGGCGACTCAGTCTTGCAGTAACAACAAATACTTTGTACGTTATTGTTTGACTTATCTTGATCAAACCATGATAAGCTTTGTGATGTATTGTGTGAATGGAAACTTACCTCTTACATCAACAAAAGATCTCTTAAAATGGAAACATTTCTTCGAAGCTTTGTAAACAAATGGATGTAAAAGCTATTTTATAATTTTTCAGACTGACAGATTTCAGGCGTTGCGATGATTTCAGTTATATTTAAGATATGGAAATCTTGCGGTGTTTCATATCGTGGATATATTTATAGTACACGTAAAACAAACATTATGCATTTTCTATCTCTATGCACACACTCTTTGTAGAAGCTTCTTCAGATTTCCCATATTTTTATTTCTTTGTGGCTTAGTAAAATCAATGGAGATCAATTAGTGGAGAACTAACGTACCGGAAAAGTTCTCTTCTGGTAAACAGCAAAATTGACTGGAGGGTAATTTATGGATAGGGCTTTGTAAAAGTGCATTAAGTACTACCGTTTCAGTTCCGGGGCAGGAATTCGGAGTTGGCACTGGTTGTCTGCTTGGTGCCATATTGATCTTCAATTTGTTGACCGTTTCTCGCTTGCGAGAGGTGTTCAGGACTTGTGTTTTAAATTCGTTTGGTACTTATGGCATCCCTGTGTGAGGCTGGATTCTGCCTGTGTAATCAGTTCTTGTGTATGGGTGGACACTAATCTCTCTCATAGCTTTGCTTGAAGAGTTTCAGTGTATTGCCAATGTTGAGGAATAGGATGAGTGACAGGTTTTAGGATGATAAGGATACAGTATAGTTAAAAGCATGGCCTGGCGGGATACCTGTCTTCCTTTGGGGAAGCAGTCTCTGTGGAGGACCCTTCCCTTCAAGGGTGCCCCAAGGGACTGGCTAGCCTAGGGAATCTATGGCCCCAACCCTTGGGGTGGTTTAGCCCTCCAAAGGCTCGTTTCCCCCCCAACCTGGGAGGATACCTGCCTCTCCAGAGAAGCAGCCTCTTGGGAGGACCTATCCCTTTAGGGATCCCCTCTAGGGACTGGCTTGCCTTGGGTGCGTTTGTCTCCCACTGCTGGGGTGGCTGGGCCCTCCACAGGCTTGTTTCCCCAGTCTTGCGGGATACCTTCCTTCCTCCAGGGAAGCAGCCTCTGGGGAGGACCCTCCCTTTGAAGGGTGCCATCAAGGGACTAGCTTGCCTTGAGAGCCTTTAGCTCCCACCCTTGGAGTGGTTGAGCCCTCCCCAGGCCCACTTCTCCAGCCTGAAAGGATACTTGCCTTCCTCCAGGGAGGCAGCCTCCGGGGAGGACCCTCCCCTTCAAGGGACTGGCTTGCCTTGTGAGCCTTTGGCTTCCACCCTTGGAGTGGTTGGGACCCTATCCAGGCCTGCTTTCCCAGCCCAGCAGAATACCTGCCTTCCTCCGAGGAAGTAACTTCTGGGGAGGACAGTTTCCCTCAGGGGTGTCCTCAAGGGACTGGCTTGCCTTGAGAGCCTTTAGCTCCCACCCTTGGAGTGGTTGGGGCCCTTTCCAGACCTGCTTCCCCAACCTGGCAGAATACCTACCTTCCTCCGAGGAAGCAACCTCGGGGGGGGGGGAGACCCTTCCCCTCAAGGGTGTCCTCAATGGACTGGCTTGCTTAGAGAGCCTTTACCTTCCAGCCTTGGAGTGGTTGGGGCCCTTTCCTGGCCCGCTTCCCCAGCCTGGCAGTATACCTGCCTTCCTCTGAAGAAGCAGCCTCTCGGGAAGACCTTCCCCTTCAAGGGTGCCCTCAAAAGAGTGGCTTGCCTTGAGTGCCTTTGGTCCCACCCTTGGAGAGTTTTGGCCCTTCCCAGGCCTGCTTCCTCAGCTTGGCAGGATACCTGCCTTCCTCCGAGGAAGCAGCCTCTGGGGAGGACCCTTCCCTTCAAGGGAGCCCTTGAGAGATTGGCTTGCCTTGACAGCCTTTAGCTCCCACCTTTGGAGTGGTTGGGGCCCTTCTCAGACCAGCTTCCCCAGCCTGGCAGGATGCCTGCCTTCCTCCGAGGAAGCAACCTCTGGGGAGGACCCTTCCCCTCAAGGGTGCCCTCAAGGGACTGGCTTGCCTTGAGAGCCTTTAGCTCCCACCCTTGGAATGGTTAGGCCCTTCCCAGGCCTGGTTCCCCAGCCTGGCAGGTTACCTGCCTTCCTCTGAGGAAGCAGCCTCTGGGGAGGACTCCATCCCTGCAAGGGTGCCCTCAAAGGAATGGCTAGCCTAGTGAGCTTCTGGTACTCACCCTTGTCCTTAGGGGTGGGCTTGCGTTGATGCGTTTTTTGTCTTTGCCCTGAGTTCCTTTTTCTTCTTCTTTTCTTCCCCTCTTCGGAATTTCCATTTACATTCTCACGATGTATTTTTGCTTTCTAGAGATCTTTCTTAGTTTTTTTCCTTTTTCCACCTGTTATGCGATCTGCTCTTCTTTCCAGGCCCT
Organism: Macrobrachium rosenbergii; assembly: GCF_040412425.1. Taxonomy (NCBI): domain Eukaryota; kingdom Metazoa; phylum Arthropoda; class Malacostraca; order Decapoda; family Palaemonidae; genus Macrobrachium; species Macrobrachium rosenbergii. The sequence goes on from NC_089756.1 coordinate 14,927,236, forward strand.
TAACCATACTCCTTGCTTTCTCTTGGTCAGCTTTTTGAAAAAGACACATGCTCTTTCTGTAGGCTCCAAGACGATTAGAAGGATCTGGGAGATTGTTGGTACTGGAGACCTTGGATTTTATGCACCTGCTGAGTTGAATCGTTAGGCGGCTGCGCGAATGCCATTTTTCTCGTCCTTACAGGTGCTAGATACAGAAGGATTCCAAGACGTCTTCAAGGAAAATCCTGAAGTTCGTAGACCATTTTAACATCGTTAGCTCTTTTCCAATACATAATTATGTAGTTTCTTTTCTAGAAAGATTCGGCTTCTAGGTTCTTATGAGATTCCCCCTTACTGATAATGTTGATTAACCTTTCAATTTCACTGTGATGTTCACCCAAATAGCAGTTTTAGGCATCCAAAATCTCCTTTCAATCTGCTTATGATACACCTCAGGTTTGCAACTATTTTCATAAAAATTCTTCATTTCCTCCACGCCATTTTCCTCCTCTCCTCCTTATTCCTTTTATTCCTCATCTCGAGTAAAAAAAATTGTCTGTAAGCCACACTACAAATATAGCTGCTGAAGAAATCCATAATCTCCGAAAGCAGAAACTTCGACTCCTTACTGCTAGGCGAAGTATTCCATTTGCACATAGAAGTTATCTGCCATTCTCTTGATGTACATTTCCTTCCGAAAGAACTCGTTCAATCTTTTCCATTTGTTCTTCTATTTGATCTGCTTCGTCATCCATTTCATTCAACATAATCTTTTATTTCTCTTACTCACTTGCTATCTCTGAAGGCTTCAAGACGATTTGCAGGATCTCATCCTTCTATGAGCTAGAGGCGGAAGGATTCCAAAACGTCTTCAGGGAAAACGCGAGGATTTTAGATAATTACGTCATTGCCTTCAAAGTCAGATATCAAGTGACAAAAATTCTTAGTAGCATCAGAAGAAATGACATTTTCTTAAACCATTATTGCCTCGAAAGAAATATCAATATTTTGAAAAAGGAAGGATAAAACTGTATATCATTAATATGAAATTTAAATTAAGCCAGAAATAATCATTATCGTGTCCATTTCTCTCGCCTTCAGGATTTTAAATTAGTGCTAATAAGTGGCCGATAATCAGTATCCCTGAATTTGACAGTTGAAGCTCTGTTCTTTTGGAGGTTTCTAAGACCAATCTTCTTCCCATCTCTGTGGAACAATGTTTTGACATCTGGCAGTCGTTTACATATTTTATCCACAGAATTAACTAAGGTTATAAATCTGCTTCTTTGAAGCCGGGTCTCCTCTTCAGATGTCACCTGGACTTATCTCCTGAGTTCGATCGACTTATCTTCCATACCTTACCGTAATAAATGGGGACACTTTTCTGATACCTGACTGTTTTTTTACTACCGTTTAGCAACTCTCGTTGTATTTTAATATTTTACTTACATTTTTATCTGTACATTTATTTATTTGATAATTTATTTTATATTTTCTAATAGCTGATCCCTTCTTTCTATATTTCCTGTTATCTCTGTAACTTCTTTTAAATAAACATCACATTCTTTGGAAGTTTGAATTTCAAGTCAACGGCCCTTGTTGGCTTGTCCCATGTGGATAGGGATCATCTGTTGAATAATAATAATAATAATAATAATAATAATAATAATAATAATAATAATAATAATAATAATAATAATAATAATAATAAATAATAATAATAGAAGGTGTCTATATTTTGAATTATCTATTTGTGAGTGGGGTATCTTTACATGTACTTTTTCTTGCTCTACTCTGTCATTTTAAGTGCCTAAAATGTACAGGCTAAAACCTTGTTTTCCTTTATATTAAAGTTGTATTTTCACAGTACTGAGTGTGGTTCTGGGCTGGCAATGGAGAACTTCTATATTGATATTTAGAATGTAATATTGCGTAAAATATCACTGGCATTTCGTGGTAAAGGGTGACGCAGTATCGACGAATGTAGACATAAAAAGTTTAGTGTTTCTTTTCATCTATTCGAAGGAAAAAAATTGTATATTTAGACTATGAATTGGTAATACTTATGTTTATGTTACAATATCTTTTTAAAGCTGTTATCATAAAAATGGTGTCTTACTATTTTTGTGTTGTGTATTGATTCAATGCATTTTTGACGCTAGGCCAGGCTTTGTTTTTTTTTTCCACTGTACGTTATACCGTGGGGCTTAGTGTAAAATAAAATTTTTACTTTAAGCTTGTGGCTTAGGATTAGATCTTTCTAGGTGCAATAATTTGAGTAAGCAGCATCATATGAATTAAGGTTTTTGATTTTCGTTTATCCTTTTTTAGTCTTTGAAAATGCACATTAGAATTGTTATCTTTTCTTTATGACGTTGTAACGACCTAACACAGGTGAAGAACCTGTTCTAATCTTGAATGGTTATTGTGTGTAGCAAGTGAAAACAACCTGTGAAAAAAGTTTTGGGATTTCCTTTAACGGAAATTTAATAGCAATTTTAAAGACTGTTATTTTATATAATAGCTCCATGCTAGACTCATCTTAATCACCTAGAATGAAATTGATTACTTTATCAAGCTTGTATTGACCAAATTTTAATGCAACAAGTGGAGAGAGAGAGAGAGAGAGAGAGAGAGAGAGAGAGAGAGAGAGAGCCTTCAACGCGTACATAGCGATTTTAACGATAAAAAAAAAAACTCATCACAGAGGAAAAATAAACGCACATATGGATGAGACTTGAACTGCACATACCTGGAATGCTGAAATATTTTACAGTTTGGGACAACGAAACATTTCTCCTAAGAAATACCAACAAAAAATCTGAAGTATCTTCAAAAATTTTATACTAGGCAACTTTTATATAAAACCATTGATAGTTCTGACAACTTTTTTTTACGGAAAATCCAGAGTGTGTATGTGTGTGTGTCTGTGTGTCTGTGTGTCTGTACGTGTGCGTGAGTGTTTCTCAGTGTTTCAGAAATATGAAGGCTGGCATATTTATGTTTTTAATTATTCCTCTCCTTTCTCTCATTTTTAGTAGTTTCTTCAGGGCAGGGGTATGTAAGCTCATCATGATTCCTTCCCGCAGTCCACTGAAATTGAAAATGACAAATTCACGTTTTTATTTATTTATTTATTTTTTTTTTTTTAGGGCATTTTCCAAGGTCTCATGTCCTGCCTTCCCTGGGCAGAACGTTAGGGGAGTTTCCGGGCTGAGAATTTTGGGAAGAGCCCCTGTTGTCTTAAGAGCACAATTAGGGAAGTCGAAGGTTGTAATACGTACGAATTTGTGTCTTGCTGACGAAGCAATCAGTACGGCACAGTTGTGTTTTCGATGCCTTGAGAATTCTGGATTCCTTAATGGCTCTCTCTCTCTCTCTCTCTCTCTCTCTCTCTCTCTCTCTCTCTCTCTCTCTCTCTCTCTGCTGGGCGTGTGTCACTGCACACTCGCAATGTCTGCAGTTGTATGTTCGATGCCTTGAGAATTCTGGATTCCTTAAAGTCTCTCTCTCTCTCTCTCTCTCTCTCTCTCTCTCTCTCTCTCTCTCTCTCTCTCTCTCTCTCTCTCTCTCTCTCTCTCTCTCTCTGCTGGGCGTATGTGTCATTGCACACCTGTAATGTCTTCAGTTGTATGTTCGATGCTTTGAGAATTCTGAACTCCTTTAAGACTTTCTCTCTCTCTCTCTCTCTCTCTCTCTCTCTCTCTCTCTCTCTCTCTCTCTCTTTGCTGGGCGTATGTGTCACTGCACACCTGTAATGTCTTCAGTTGTATATTCGATGCTTGTGAATTCTGAACTCCTTTAAGACTTTCTCTCTCTCTCTCTCTCTCTCTCTCTCTCTCTCTCTCTCTCTCTCTCTCTCTCTCTGCTACTGCGCGTATGTGTCACTGCACACCCGCAATGTCTGCAATTGAACCTTATCAAGCAATGCATCATTGATGGACGATCAGCGTAGCCTAATGTTAGGCGGCGGCGACACTAAAGGCTAATATCAGAGCTCATTTATCTGGG
>NC_089756.1:14936225-14941225 GCF_040412425.1 Macrobrachium rosenbergii
CAATGGACAAGAAATACAATCTAATGATAGATTTAAGAGCTCTAGTCTTGAACCAACGATGCTCTTGATCTCAAAATTAACTTATTTGCTACAACTGCTTCAAAAGGCTTGTTAGCTTCAATATTTGATCCTTTATTGAATTAACTTCAAGTGCCTGTCACTAGCCCGGAGAAAAGTGGTGGTCTGTAGCAAACCCCTGGAGTGAAGTAGATTGAACAGGAGTTAGTTACCTGAGTAAAAAACGTCCCCGTAGGTGGTAGTGCTGCCAGGGTGCTTCACACGGTGCACTGTAGGCATTACTTAAGGGTCTTTGCAGCGTCCCTTCGGCGCCTAGCCACAACCCCCTTTCATTCCTTTTACTGTACCTCCGTTCATTTTCCCTTTCTTCTGTCTTATTTTCCACCCGCTCCTAACAATTGTTTCAAAGTGCAAATGCGAGATTTTCCTGCTGTTACAATAAATAAATAAATAAAACATTTTTACCCTCAATTCCTTTTCGGCGCAGAACGTTCGTAGGTCCCAGCGCTTGGCCTTTGGCCTAAATTCTATATTCCATTCCATTCCAGTGTGCTTTTTACGTGATCGACAGTTGAGTCCAAAGGGAGTAGCGTAGAGGGAGTTGCAATTTTAGTGAAATAGAAAGTAATTTAAGTTCTTGGTTCGCATTATTCGTTATATGCATTTGTCTGTTTTAAATATCCAGTTGTTAATTCAGCTTCCTGTTGTATTTGTTTAAATTTTCCTCTTCTGTTATTAACTGTCCTTTTTTTTATGTACTGGACATTTTATTTTGTATGTGTCCCTTGCATGTTCAGTACCTTTTAGTCGTGATCTGTAAGAAAAGTCGTCAAACTTTGATAATAATAATTGGCGTACCGTTCAAAAATAATTTGCGTACCCTCTCGAACAAATTTCCTTTTTGAAATTCATTTGGTACCAACAGTTCTTCATTAACACGCACTGTCCAAATATATTTGCATGACAAAAAATCTAACATCACGAAAAACGAATTTCTATTTTAAAATGCCTGTTGTTGCCTTCAACAGAGGTATTCTGGCTGTCTGGAACAGGTAAGATTTTTATGAGGCTTACACTAATTTCCACCGCAAACACTTTGGCCCCAGAAACAACCTTCTAAACGAATTTCAGAACAACTCTACAAATATATAGTCTTTAATACGGAATTATTATTGGGCGATGATGATAATGATAATGCTTGCATTTTAATATTGTTGCTCAAGTCATCACACAATAGATTGCCTTCATTTGTAAACAAGGGTCAAGGAAACAAAGTAGAGTTCCGATGAAAATAACTTGTGAACATGATGGGCCCCAATTAACTAGCCCCCACCTCTCCCACCTGTATAAGAGAAAAAAAAAAATGACCGCACGCATGTAACATCTAACTTACACATGCATAATACGCTGTCACACAAACGAGATAAGGTGATAAACGCATTAAAGATACGAACATTTCAACAGAACACTTCAAGATCCGGAGCACAACTCAACTGCGCATTCAGCAGCTCATTTGTCTTGCGCTCGTCGTTTAAGCTGGCTATCTTTCAGACTCTTGATATGAATAGGCAGTACCGTTGAGTGATCGTTCGGGGAAACAAGGCCACTCTGCAGTGCTTGGGAACTAATAATAGTCTTGTCAGATTTCCTGAGCGTTTTATCGACTTTTGATCATTTTGAGAAGAACACCTTTACCCTTCCTGCAAAGAAATGTGTTAGCATAAGCGAGCGCACACACGCACGTGCGGACGCTTAGTATAGCCTATACATGAAAACATATTTCTCTCTCTCTCTCTCTCTCTCTCTCTCTCTCTCTCTCTATATATATATATATATATATATATATATATATATATATATGTATATATATATATATATATATATATATATATATATATATATATATATATATATATATATATATATATATATATATATATATATATATATATATATATCTATATATATATATATATATATATATATATATATATATATATATATATATATATACACACATATACACATATACATGTGCACACACACACGCATATATAAACAGTATATACATTAAAATCTTTGTTTATATTTTACATTTTGTAATATGTAAGCTGTCTCACCTGAAATGTGCACATCTAACAGAATTTACATCGTGGCACAGTTGTGAGTAAAGTAATCTACGATGCACGTATAAGATAAGGCGTGATATATTATGAGATTATAAAAAAAAAATTGGAGGATACCAGTGGGAAAAGTTTTATGTTTTTTTGCAAAACAAACAAGTTTTAAATGGTACTGGAATCGCGTTGGTAATATATATAAGTTATATGAGTATTTTTATATAAAGGAAATTATGATCAAGCGACAGTGACGCATGAGGTATGAACTGGGTGATCCTACAGTTTGGGGGTCAAAATTCACTGCTCCCTTGTGTGTGTTTAAGTTTTCTTTCCTATTTTCAACTTCTTTCAACAGATATGCAAACAGAAGTATATTTGCTAAAAAATGAGTAGTTTATCTGCTTACAGAAGCAGAGATTGTAAAAAAAACAAAGAGAATAAAGCCGTGCACCTCACGTGAATAGTGTAGTGTGCCTGCAACTGTTTGTGGAGTGAGCGCTTAGTAACAAGGAACCAGGTAAAAAACTGGCACGGGCTCTTGCTCTTCAGCAGCCACTTTTTGATAAATCTGAAAAATGAGCAGTTTATCTGCTTACAAAAGCAGAGATTTACGATTTTCTCAAAATTCTATGGGTCCGTATCCCCTAAGACATGTTTTTGTATATTTACGTTCCCCCTTTATTCCCTTTGTATTTTTACAATCTCAGCTTCTGTAAACAGATAAACTGCTCATATTTTCATTGTTTTCCATGATTCAACAAATGTTTGAGAAATCTGTGTGCTGATCTTGACTTTACGTAATGCAGTGAATTTGGATCCCTAAACTGTAGGATTACCATGAATTGTCTTATAAAAAGAGAGAAAAGTAATCAAAGGAATTTTCCATGACATATCAGAAAAAAAATAAATAGATAAAATCCCATCGATGTTGCTGCCACGAAACTAAAGGAGTATATACCTGTCTCGGCTTCAATGGTTACCTTCCAAGGCAATCCATTTAAATTGTGGCGTAGAACATACACACGAGTAGAACAGCCAATGCAAGAAAAAAAAAGATGAAAAACAAAAAGTTAATAGATGTACTTAAAAAAAAAAATTACGAGCATATCAAACAGTATCAAAACAACGGCAATCCATTTAAACTGTGGCGTAGAACATACACTCAAGAAAAAAAAAATTCCTATAAAAAAAAACTTCATCTCAAGCAGTATCACAACAAAAGCATCCTCGTCTGCAGGAAGATCAACAACAACGGCAAGATAGATAGGATGCATGTATCATATGCATCATGATAAGGTATCGGAAGGAGATGCATGATACGCTGACTAATTACTCGAGAGAGCAGCGGAGGACGAGGAGGAATATTGTGAACAAGACACGTTAAGTATGCACGACCCGAGTCAGCCCGTCCCGGGACGCGGGCGATAACGTCGCCATCGATCACCCGCCTCGGAAATCATCGCGGTTATCATCGCTTATCATCTGAGCGGCCGCTATCATCAACTTGTCTAAGTGTCCCCCGCGTTGCAGCATCTCCAGTAGCCCCACTAATTACCGTAATGGCTTGATATCAGCTAGTGATCGTGGGCGCATAAAACCGACCCCCAAACTCGGGCGAACGGAGGGCCACTAGTGGGTCGAGACGGAGGGCCACCGGCCGCACGTTCGCAGGGACGTAGAGGGTTGGGGGGGTGGGGAGCGCCATATTTACACAACGTCGTGGACGAAATGTAATTGACGGCCATAATGTGGCCCATGATTTATCGGGTCTCCCGGGATTTATCAAGATAGGATCTTCGTCTATCTGCGCATCCACCAAACCTTGTAATCTCTCTCTCTCTCTCTCTCTCTCTCTCTCTCTCTCTCTCTCTCTGTTTCGTTTCTGAGGGCTTGGACTGCATTATCGCAGTCAAAAAAGAAAAGCCATTTAGGGCTTGGGCGTCATTGCTGTACAGCGGCGGGAACTCTCAAGTTTTGAAGGTTGTGAGATGAGAATTTTTTTTTTTTGTAAAACGTGTATGAACTGACAGTAGATTAAATGAAATAAAGAATAAGATGGAGGTCCGGCTCTAATATTAGGAAAGTGGAGGCATTTCCTATATAATTCTTATCCGCAATGTGCGAATGAATAAGAGCGAGGAAATGATTTGATAAGAAGAGGAAAGGATATAAAAATATGGAAACGTGCAAACACAATAATTGAACTTAGGCTAGTTTGACAGTAGGCTAGGAACAGACATCAGCGCATGAGCATTTTAAGAGATCTGTTTGCCTTGGAGATTCGTAAGTGCTCGAGCATTCCTGACTAGCATCTATTTTCGAAATAAGCCAATTCACCAAGAACACGGAAACCTCCCCAGCGATTTACAGCAGAGCTGAGAGAGAGAGAAATAAAAAGTTGAAAATCAAATCGCATATTCATCGCAGGGACCCCTCGCTAGTCTGGCACGGAGAGCAAAAACGCCAGATCCTATTTTCGCACTGTCTCCGTGTTACTTGTATGCATTTAGCAGTCGATGATTAATTTTACGGGTCCGGGATGAGTTATTGCACGCTTCTTAATTGTCTAAACACGTTTTTGCCTGACTATCATGCTTGTAAGGAATTTTCCGTCTCGGTCCCCACCCGAAAAAGAGATTCTGCTCGCACTTAGTCGCTAATTGAGTGGGTCAGTTCGTGCGAGCCGTGTATAAACAAATTTTCTTCCTCTTCTGGCGGAGCATGGAAAGATAAGCTAAAGAAAATTACACCTTTCGTCTATCCATTTTCTTTTTTCTTTTCCTTTTTAAACGATTCCAGTTGTTTTACTATTCATAGAATTTACAAGAACTACGCTGCTCGACGCCAGGTAAATTAGGCAGG
>NC_089756.1:14943725-14951225 GCF_040412425.1 Macrobrachium rosenbergii
CAACACCACACTTTTGCCGATTTTAGAAGGGGTGGTACCAGAAGGGTGGACCCCTCCATTTTCAACAATTATTTAGGGATGAGGTTGCTGGTCTGATGACCCTGCTTGACACCAGCTGGGGCTGTTGCCCTTTCACAATTGGGTAGAAGTATGGGCGGCATGCTGGAATCCAGCCAGGTGTTTGAATGAGTAACAAGATGGAATTGTATTAATACTATTGCTGGTTTTATACTAAAGAAATTAATGAAATTAATGGTAGTTAGTCGACTGTAGCTGGTGGCAGTTAGGCTCGCAAATGGCATGGGACTAGCTGTCTTACTCCTGTATACTTGGTGAAAATCGGAAGGGTAGTACATTTAGTCGTCACCTCATTTGGGGGCTGCTTCTTTGAAATGGTTTTAGGTGGTTTGTGGGAAGATCATTGGGAAAGTCTATGTTCTTCGAAATGGGGTTGTCCTCCAAGCAGAGTAGATGAAAATTCTTAAATGGTACAATAGATTTACCATTAGGTTTTGTTTACTTCTTTTGTCAAATAATGTTATCACTTATTTGGAGAAGTGTGTGTATATATATATATATATATATATATATATATATATATATATATATATATATATATATATATATATATATTATGTGTGTGTGTGCGTGTTTGTGTTTGTGTCTGTGTGTTTTTTTGTTTGTTTTTATATATATAGTTTAGTTTTTTGCTAACTTTTAATAACATTCTCGAGAAAGCCCTGGTATTTTTCTTCGAATTTTGAGTGTGTTTATAATAATCAACATTCACACTGCACAAGAGCTCTGATAGATTAAGCCAAAAAAGCATTAACCTGCGAAGTAAGGTCTTTACCGTATACGTTGCTCATTGATGAAAAATAACGAAAAAGTTAGCTAAGATAAGCGAACGGTAAAATCAGTAATTACGATACCAAAAAATATTTCTGTCGGTCAACAGTTAATATCTTCTTTGCAACCCTGGGCTGGAACTGTGAAATCATGTCTGTACATCACTCGCGGTGATGAGATCAGCAGCTCTGACAGAAGTAAAAAACGCATTACGTTCAAAAGAGTGCCTTCATTAATACTATCGTAATCTCATGTACAATAAACTACGAAGATAAAAGCCCGCACAGAGACCAGAGAGCAAAAACAAAGTCCTAAATTCGAGAAGGTAAATAAGCATGGTAAATAAAATCGCTTGATAGATGAGATGTACCTGGACGCAAGGTGAGTCCCAGACGACCACAACATCATAGCCTGGGACACATCACATACCACTTAAATGACCAGTGTAGAAATAAAGTAAAAAGAAAATATCCGAAAAAATAAATAAAAGGAAAGATCGGACTGTCGGCCTGTGATTAGAGGAGCATAATTCTTGAGGAAATGATGCCTCCCGGAAGAACTGAATTATATAAATACAGCGGGGAAACAACGATATGCTCCTGGAACAATACTCTCTCTCTCTCTCTCTCTCTCTCTCTCTGCTCCTGGAACTATATGGGTTAATAGAGTTGTGGGTACAAGTCCGGGTTCGCTAAAATGCTGGCTGGAAAAGCCTCCGAGGCTCGGGAGAAGAAGATGAAGTATATTTTAATCTGATGAGATGTCTACCTTCCTGATATTGCAGTCTCCCAGATGTGTTTGCTTCTTGAACGTACATACACACATGCACGCACACTCACTGATATATATATATATAAGTACATATATATATATATATATATATATATATATATATATATATATATATATATACATACATGTTTATATTTTATATGTATATTATATATACATATGTATATGTATTATATATATATATATATATATATATATATATATATATATATATATATATATATATATATATATATATATATATATATCTGTGTGTGTGTGTGTGTATAACTTATAAGATATGTCAGATACGGTTTTACTATAATTATGCAGTCCACATTCCTTAACTTGCAATATTATATCCTTTTTATATTCTGAATAAAATTATTCCTAACTATTGGAAATTATACAGTTTCTGTTCCAAAATGTTTCGTAAGTACCAATACCAACTGCAGAGATTTCAGGTCAGTCTCCATCAGTCTCCGTCAGTCTCCGTCAGTCTCCATATTCTAGCGCTCTCCAAGGTTTCTTAAAAGTTGATCTTTCGACCCTTATGTAAGTGCCTAGAATCTCGACGCTTGCTTCCTGGCGGCCAGCATTCTTATAAGGAAACAGTTAGTACTTGCGGTACCCTTTTATATCTAACTTTGTTGGCTTGAAGTCTTTAATAAACCTCATAACTTGAGCGCTGGCGGCCACTCACTCAATTTCATTCAATTTTCTAAACTTCCAGCAACAAAGAGTTATTGTAGGGTTTTAAGTGTTCTGTGAAAGATTATTCAGCACCTATATTATCTGGGTTTTCCTCAGGGTCGCATTCTTCATCTTTTTGGTGATATTATTGGTGATGGTGGATTCCTTTTTTTTCTTCTCAGCAGTGGTAGTTATGAACTAAACCACTGTCTGAACCTAGCTTGCTTGATCCTCTTCCATATCTGTTTTAACGTGCAACGCCCGTTAGTGATTTTAGTTCCTGCAGCCTAAGAACCAGTGCGTTGTACTCGCTTAAGAGAGTATCACCATCCCTATTCTGATAAGCGCCACATTGCCACACTGCCCAGTACCAGACGTCTTGTATTGCTGTTAAACTGCGGAAGTTTATAAGAGGCTCTGATATTAAAGTTAAGTGCTCTACGCCATTGCCCAAGTTTCCTGATCTGTATTTGTTTTTGGATGTAAATCTTTATTGGTCGTTAATTGGTCTTTATAGAGTTTTCTCTTTTCTTCTTTTCTTCATACTTGAGCATTCGTTACAGTGAAAGCTTGCTTTGCCTTATAGGGCTGTTTTATTTGGGTATTTGTTCATTCTGAGTAGTAATAATAATACTGATATTTTTGCAACCTTAAACCAACCGCTTCTCTCTCTCTCTCTCTCTCTCTCTCTCTCTCTCTCTCTCTCTCTCTCTAAGAGAGTTTATCAGTTTTTTCATTCCAATAACCTTACCCGAATGGCGCACGGGTGGAAATGTAAAACCTGCAAGGAGCCCAACTCCATTCTTCCCCAGCACCCAAATTAGCAGGTCTACGAAGCACATCGAGTCACCGAGGGCAGTAATTGGCCTTTAGAGCAAATTTCCTTACTGCGTTCGTACTCTGATGAGAGAGAGAGAGAGAGAGAGAGAGAGAGAGAGAGAGAGAGAGAGAGAGAGAGTGAGAGAGATCATTCGGACTTCTTTATAAGGAGTGTCATTATCACGGGAGATAAACGCTCAGGAGGGATGCTTTTTTGAGCTCCTGACTCTTGAATCGCGGGAAAAACGAACATCACTCATCATTTATTACAGGTCCCGCGGAAGGTTTATTGTCGTGTTACGGACGCGTTTCATTAGGGTCAACGCCGGAGCAAATTTGAATTCTCGACACCGGCGGCTAAAATAGGAGTTTCTTCTTCTTCTGCTCCATAAACCCAGATATCACGTCTGGATTTAATTGTCGATCCACGACTTTAAAAAAGGCATAAAGTGATCTCGCAAACCTTCGCTGACAATAGAACCTGTATAGCGAGTCTACAGTACAGACAGCTGCTCCTGCATTCTCTCTCTCTCTCTCTCTCTCTCTCTCTCTCTCTCTCTCTCTCTCTCTCTCTCTCTCTCTCTCTCCCCTGCTACTCGTTCGGTCCGCCTTCCGACGTTTGTCCAAGGTCCAGCTCATCACTTTGACACTCTTATCAAGTACAAGGTGCTCCTTCTATTGCTAATGAATCAGTGTCTTCAGACCGTGGAATGAACGAAGCGATAAAAGTGTTTTAGCTGGAGATTATCTTCTTTGACTTTAGCAACACGAAAGTTAGTCTTCATTAGAGTCTGGTCGGAATTATAACTGTATTGTAAGAACAGTATTAAAGCTTCATATACGAGAGTGCATTTTCAGAATATTAGCATCACTTTTAAGATCTCAAGATATGATAAAGGAACTTTTGTTTTTTCTTCGGTTTGAGCAGTCTGGACGGTAGGAGATGAAATCGAAAGTACTAATTCTTGTCATATGAGATTCAAGGTTCGATATACAAGAGCAGAGGGTTTTTATTTAATGATTTTACGTTCTTATCAAGTGCATTTTACGGAGAAGTGAAAGAAAGGGGTTCTTAGTGTGAACTAATTAAGTATTTGTTGTGTAATTGCATAATAGGTGAATCTGTGAATCTACGCATGCATTTATGAGTATATACGCAGATTTTCTGCAATTAATTTCATTTGATAAATTGTAGGTTCATGACAAAATGTTCACAATTTATTTATTATAATGAACGATTCAGTAACCCACAAGGGGTAAATAGTTGTACCCAAAAGGAGTAAACAGTTGAATCCAAATCGGATAAACTGTAGAAACCGTAAGATTAAACATCGAACCTACCTCGCGTAAACTGTAAAAAGCGTAAGGAAAAACGTGTGAGACTATAAGGAGTAAACATTTCAATCCGTAAGGAGTAAACAGCTCAGTCCATAAGGAATAAATAGTTAAACTCAAAAGAAGTTCACTGTTAAACCCATTATGGATAAACATTTAAACCCGTAAAGGATAAACAGTTCTTTTTCGAGGTAACAAAGCTCTTCATCTCCATAGTTCCATGGTGACAAAAAACAAGAAAAAAGAATGTTCATTGCCAATCATGTTATCAGACGGATACATGTGAAAACACCCGATGTAAATAAAGTAAAATTAGAAAAATATTCTAATAGAGAGAGAGAGAGAGAGAGAGAGAGAGAGAGAGAGAGAGAGAGAGAGAGAGAGAGAGAGAGAGATGGCTATGGTCGCTGACAGTACTACGACGCGTTGATAAAATAAGGTTTCTTTGTTGGATTTTCGTATAAAATTTACCCCTGGCATCGATTTCTGGCAGCTAAGATAAGAGCGAGAAAGGGCAATGTAAAGACACGTATTTGTATAGAGATACCTGTCCTTTTGCGCCTGCGCGCTGTCATAACGATGCACTTTTCGAGCTGTCCGGGAGCGAGTGTTTATTTTCCAACGATTAAAAAAAAAAAAAAAAAAGAACTGTGGCTCTAGAAGGTACGAAGAGAATTACCCCATTCGCATCGGTAACTATAAATCAGTGAGTTGGAAGAGATTGAAAGTAGTGACAGTACTTGTTATCTGTGAATAAAACTAAGCAAAAAATAAACAAGTGTACAATCTCATGTACCCAATGGGACCCCCATGAAATGCCATTGTACCATGTCCGACGCTGCAGGGTATTAGGGCTGGTACCAAATGGCTGAAAGCTGCTCTATTTGTTTATTTATTTATTTTTTTTTAAATTAATCTTGGACCTTTTTCCAAAGAAGTTTTAAGGGTCTTCATTCTTATCGTACTAGAATTATTCCAAATAGGCTAAAGCAGGTTTTTAAAAAAATTTATTCCATTTTATTACAAAGGAAAGAGGCAATAAGATTCGCCTTATTGAAAATGGGAAATTATAGCAGTCAAAGAATCTGAAATAGGATGACAATATTAAGGTTAGAATTTAGAAAGAACCAATCACTGAGCCAAGTACTTACTGTAAGTCCGATGAAGTGCTGATTTGTTGCTGCAGACATATATATATAGCAAGGAAACGAAGAAAAAACGCAAGAGAACGCACGGAAAACGGACATCTGGAACCAGGGATCAGAGAAAGACCAAGGTCAAGAGAGGGTGGAGGTCACACAGGAAGAGCTAGGCGATTATAGGATTAAAAGTACCCAGCACACAGATATAAATACAGCCGGACTATGAGTTTGCTCATTGTACGGATACTTGATAATGTGGACTGTTTGTCCAAGAAAGCTTGTAACTTTTTGAATAAAAACTCCATTAGATACCACCCAGTTTGAATGAGGTCCTTTTAGTAATATATATATATATATATATATATATATATATATATATATATATATATATATATATATATATATACTGTATATGTATGTATATATATATATATATATATATATATATAATATATATATATATATATATATATATATATATATATATATATAGTGTGTGTGTGTGTGTACAGTATATATATATATATATATATATATATATATATATATATATATATATATATATATATATATATATATATATATATATATATATATACTGTATATAATTATATACACATATATAAATATATGTATATTTATATATATTATTTTGTCAGCAACAATTCAGCACTTCTGGCCTAATTGCTTAGTATAGGAGTGCATTTGTGTAATATCCAGCTTTTCAATTGGAAATGTTTTCCATTTCTTAAAAGGAGCCGCGAAACAATAATCAATAAACTTTTGTGTCAGTTGCAATATCTATCTATTTATCTATATATATATATACTTTATATATTTATATATATATATTATATATATATATATATATATATATATATATATATATGTATATATATATGTATATATATGTATGTATATATATATGTATGTATATATATATGTATGTATATATATATATATATATATATATATATATATATATATATATATATATATATATATATATATATATATATATATATATATATATATATATATATATATATATATATATATACACACACATAAATGTAAGCTATTATATATATATATATATATATATATATATATATATATATATATATATATATATATATATACACACACACATAAGTGTAAGCTATTACAGTCATTTCAAAAATTCAAATTGCTTTTCACCTTAGAATATTTTCTCCATTGTCCACTTAATTCATTTGTTTCTTTTTATTGCCATTTTGTGCGATTGATTGATCTTTATTTATCTCTGATCTCTTTAGGTAATTTTTTTCTTGCGGGGGCTTATTCTGAAAATCCCTAAGAAATTCAAGATTCCACAGTAATAAAAATAAAGTAAGAGTAAAGTATTTCACTGTCTTGTCTTTTTTCCATAGTGTAACGAATTGCAGCTGCTATCAGAATCGAAGGTCTGTTGCAGATATCCTTAACGCTTGGCCCTTATTTAAGTCAAGAGCGTTAAACCCACTTTCAACCTTTCTTTTCCGGTCTTATGAAGGTTGGGTTGGGGGCGGGGGGGAATGGGCTAGAGGAGAGAGCGGGGGTGTATTAAAGGGGTTGGGGGCAGGGTTATTTTAAGTTCCCAAAATGATTACCCTTCCGTTCTAGACGTTCACTTTTGGGCAAAATTGTCGGCCCATGCCGGAGCAGATGGCCGCTGGAACTTATGTGCCGATGTCGTTTGAAAAGTCTTTGTGGCCACCAATCGAAGTACTGACCAAAGAAAACAAGTAAGAAATGCGCCGAAGTTTCATCGGCGCAGTCACGCTTTCTGTACAGCGTATCATCAAGGCCACCGAAAATAAATCTATCTTTTGGTGTCTCGGTATAATGCTGTATGAACCGCGACTCATGG
>NC_089756.1:14961225-14976225 GCF_040412425.1 Macrobrachium rosenbergii
GGAAAAAATAATGAGTATCTTTGATATTTGATATCTTGTTTTTGAGTTTTTACCTGTTACAGTAATTCCTGTTTTCGCGACAGGCTCACGCAAGTATGGCCAATTTAGTTATTTCAAAATCTCACCGCGAAAAATATATAGACCTATATGTAAGGCCGGCCTTTGGATTTCCTTAAGATCTTTGTAACTAACGACCCAATGGTATAAGAATGGTAGAGCGATTAAAAGCTAATGCCGTCTGCAAGACGGGATTTTATCGAGATGCGCCGCCCCCTTCGATCTTATCCGGGCCATCCCTCGTCCAATCTCGAAAGATAATTACAAACAGCGCCAAGCTCTGTTTCCGTAAAAGTGAAATCATAAACCGGGAGCAACTTTTTTGTCTTTTTTGGCCTTATGATACAAGAACTTGAGTCAGATTGATGTAAATGAAAAATCCTTAGCAGGAAAAATTATTCATAGCTTTAGATAAGACGCCGGCTCAAAAAAGGAAGAAAAAAGTAATGCTGCAATCATAAAGTGGTAGATTGCCAGAGTTTGGGGGCAAACATATTTGAAACGGATACTCGTCTCGAGCAATAAAAGCAAAGGCTCAAAGGAGTGCTCAGCCAGGCACTTACAGAAACCCATCTAATGTGGAAGCACTGACGGAGGCAGGCATGCAAAAAGCTCCGTGCAATTTCTTTCCATATCAGCGTAAAAAAAAAAGGAATGAAGTCGGTTATTATATCCCAGTTCCAGAAACGTGCTCTCTCAAGCATCTAGCCCAGAGGATTTTTAGGAAGTAATGATGATAACCCTCATTATGAGACGCCCTTTGCTCTGCGAAGAAAGTAGAATGGACTACATAAGCCTTGGCAACACGCCGCAGTACTCCTGAAAAAACTAGTTTCTAATATTGCTTTAAGGCGGGTCCGCGCTTATTCTACGCTTATTGTCCCTATTCATTCTTTTGCATACTTGACGGAACTTACTCTAGAAAAATTGCTCTGTCTAAATGACTTAATCAAAAACAGACGTTAAACTTCAAAGTTGCTTTTTAAGTCAGACGGAGCTTCTCGGTGTGTCAAGTTATCATGCAAAACTATGCATGTATGAGAATGTTTAAAGGTTTAAGGTGCATTTTTATTGCGTCCACGAAATTTCCCAAATTTCATCAGGGTGCAGTCACGGGCTGTAACTGCAGTTCAGGTTAAATGAGTTATTATAAGAATGAGTCCTAAAAATCACATAAAGGCGATCTTGAATGTAATAACAAACAGAGACCGGCTCTGTTTCCGTAAAAGTAAAATCACACACGAATGAGGAGCAAAAATAAGAGAAAATCTCTCGGAAGGGATTTATCTAAAGATTTTCAGGGCTAAAGTGAATCCATGCGTTCATTCTAACATGGAATTTCTGTTACAAGATTTACCATGACATAGCATGGTATGAAATATAATAAAATGTATATATATATATATATATATATATATATATATATATATATATATATATATATATATATATATATATATATATATATATATATATATATATATATATATATATATATATATATATATATATATATATATATATATATATCACCTGTTTTCACTCACCTTCTTACGTGGATTTTGTGATATTCTCAAGCACGCGTTCCTTCGTGCTGCATTGATATATATATATATATATATATATATATATATATATATATATATATATATATATATATATATATATATATATATATATATATATATACACACACACACACACACATATATATATATATATATATATATATATATATATATACACACATATATATTATATTATATTATATTATATTATATTATATTATATTATATTATATTATATTATATTATATTATATTATATTATATTATATTATAAATATCAAAATATAATAGAACTTTTCTTTCGAAACGTAATATCTGACATAATTTAATCACCTGAAGTAGATTCCTGAGGGTCGGAATTACCTGATAATGATTTTTTTTTAGTACTCTGATCACCAAGGAATACTTATGTAGCCCAGGTTTGAAGAATACACGAAAAATTAGGTGTGAAGAAAATAAAGAGATGCATATACTTTGTAACATGAATCGATATACCCTGCTCTCAAAAGGGGGATAATGTCGATGACTATAACCGTTGCGACGCCAGTATGAATAACTTAAACAATCAACTCAGAGGTGAATGGTTTTCGTAAGTGATAGGGGAAAACTTGAGCTGGAGGAGAATCCTAAGTTTAGAGGGAAATGGAAAGGAATTGTCACCTTGTAACGCGATGACAATGTTATCAGTTTATTAAATGCGGTGGAATAATAATAATAATAAGTATACCTTAGTTCAGCCAGACCACTGAGCTGATTAACAGCTCTCCTAGGGCTGGCCCGAAGGATTAGATTTATTTTACGTGACTAAGAACCAATTGGTTACCTAGCAACGGGACCTACAGCTTATTGTGGAATCCGAACCGCATTATACCGAGAAATGAATTTCTATCACCAGAAATAAATGCGGTGGAAGTGAACATGAATTACTTCCGTTTTGTGTGTGATACTAACTGACAGTATCGTATCAACGCCTGATATTTGTTACCGAACATTATTTTCTGTGAAGGGAGTATCATTTAGATACTTAGCTTCGTGCATTTATTGCTTACTTATCAGTAAATTGTCTCATTCCTGTTTTGTAAAGTATACGTTTTGTGTCATGGAATAAAACAATCCAAAACACCCCAAAGCGCTTGCGTGCTTGCCTTCCACGCTTGTTGGTTACAAACAATGTGCTCTCTGGGTGTTCAAGCTCTGGCAATCACGAAAACTACGAAGAGTTGGTTTAATGATAACCTAAAATATAATGAAACCACTTCTTGATTACTGACTGGGCAGGGTTATTATGTCCAGCCTTGATCTGCAAAGCATAATATTTTCTTTTGTAGAATTCCAACTTCAAATTGGTTTTATTTTTATCGATATGATCACCTGTTGCCAGGCGAACACCCAATGGTATCGTATTTAAATTGCGGCTGACAGATTTTTTATCAACATATATATTTCATAAGGTTTGAATTTAGGAGGATGAATAAGGGTGGGGCGGAGGAGAAATTTGATTTCGAACGTTTTAAAGTAATCAAGGAAATTAAGGATGTGGGAGATATTAGAATGAAAATGAAAATTATAATTTGTGATCTGTGGAATTTGTAGCAATGGGACTTTTACAGTATTGAATTCTATAGTATCTTTCCATCGTGACTTGTGAACTGACATAATGAGCAAGAGCCCGTGCTGGCACAAGACCAGATTAATTTTATCAACAACAAACAACTTAAGTATTTTTTTTAACATTCCGCAATTGACTCCTGGATACGATATATAAATTAAACGAGGGGAATGCAAAGAGGTAATGCAATTTTCAGTCAAAATGCTGTTGTATTAGGTCTGACATTCATACGAACGAAATTGACTGAAAAGTCCACTTTGACCATGAAAATCATCATTTGACATCATTGATATTTTTCTATAATAAGTATCCATCCCAATTTGTAATGAAAAGAAGTAAAAATGCGCCGAATTGAGTTTTCTGTACAGTGTATAATGTGCTGTATGCAACTTTCAGCCACGGCCCGATGGTGGTCTGTGTTGTTGGCACCTATAGAGGTGCCAGACGTACGATTATGGCTAAATTTAACCTGAAATAAAATAAAAACTACTGAGGCTAGAGGGCTGCAATATGGTATGTTTGATGATTGGAAGGGGGATGATCAACTTACCAATTTGCAGCCCTCTAGCCTCAGTGGTTTTTAAGATCTGAGGGCGGACAGAAAAAGTGCGGACGGACAGACAAAGCCATCTCAATAGTTTTCTTGTACAGAAAACTGAAGAACGGGAATGGATTTCCTGGAGCATTAAATTCATTTCCCACGCTCTTGAGGTGGAAAAGTAATGGGAAAAAGTTAACACATATTACTTTACTATGTTCACAACGATTTTGTGTAACTTTTTCGATAACTATGCAACTGCCCCAGGCTGTGGTATAAGAAGCGAGAAGGGAATCTTAAGTGTCCTTTCCCTCAAAATGAATATGACAGTAGTTCCCACGATCGTGAATGCAACCTTAAAATCATCACTGTCATTAGGGACCTTTTCGATAACAGTGCATTTAATCCCGGAAAAAGGATCAAATTTTGGCAATTATTAGTGATTTCTTCAAGTGGTTCTTTAGCGGTCATTGATTTCATTTTATGATATTTTGGCGTAACATCCTAAATTATTCTTCTTCCTCCTCTATACAAGAGAGAGAGAGAGAGAGAGAGAGAGAGAGAGAGAGAGAGAGAGAGAGAGAGAGAGAGAGAGAAAGCTTTCTTCTTCATCTTATTCTTCAAGAGAGAGAGAGAGAGAGAGAGAGAGAGAGAGAGAGAGAGAGAGAGAGAGAGAGAGAGAAAGAAAGAAAGAGACAGAGAAATATAGCCTTCTTCTTTTTTAAGAGAGAGAGAGAGAGAGAGAGAGAGAGAGAGAGAGAGAGAGAGAGAGTAGCCTCCTCCTTCTTCTTCAAAAGAGAGAGAGAGAGAGAGAGAGAGAGAGAGAGAGAGAGAGAGAGAGAGAGAGAGCGCCTTCTTCATCATCTTATTCTTCAAGAGACAGAGAGAGCCAGAGTAATATAGCTTTCTTCAAGAGAGAGTGAGAGAAAGAGAGAGAGAGAGAGAGAAAGAGAGAGAGCTAGAGAGAGAGCGAAGGAGTAATGTAGCCTTTTTCTTCTTCCTCAAAGAAGAGAGAGAGAGAGAGAGAGAGAGAGAGAGAGAGAGAGAGAGAGAGAGAGAGAGAATGTAGCCGCCTCTTTCTTCAAAACACACACACGCACACACAGAGTGTGTGTGTGTGTAATGTAGCCTCCTCCTCCTCCTTCATCATTTTCTTCTTCTTCAAGAGAGAGAGAGAGAGAGAGAGAGAGAGAGAGAGAGAGAGAGAGAGAGAGAGAGAGAGAAAATGCAAGACTTGCGCAAGTCAACAGAGACTTACTTAACCGCCGCGCTCTGAGAGCTAACGCCGTCGAAAAACAAGTCCGGAGACATAACAAGATATACCTTTCAGCGGGCGATCTGCAGGAGGAACTTCGGGAATCCGTAATAGGATGCATAACCGAATTCTGCACGAGAGTTCGAGCGTGAAGTACCGCTCGTTTTTCATGATTCCCCAAACGACTCTTGCGCACAACAATCAAATTCCATTAAATTAAAGGCTGCTGTGAATGCTAACTTTCTGTCACAAGGATGTTTGCGTGGGATGTATGTGGGGAGGGAATTAATTGATATAATAGGTTTATATATATATATATATATATATATATATATATATATATATATATATATATATATATATATATATATATATATATATATATATATATATATATATATATATATATATATATATATATATATATATATATACTGTATATACACGTATGTATATATATAAATATATATATGTGTATATATATAATGTATGTATGTATGTATATATATATATATACATATATATATATATATATATATATATATATATATATATATATATATATATATATATATATATATATATACATATACTGTATATCTTACAAGAGCATATGGATGTAAAAATAATAAATGTATACATATAGGTAAAGATATAAATACACTTAATGTCTACAGCGTGACAGTATTTTTACACTTATTACTAACTGATTCAATCTTATATATCAGACTGTTACATGATAATGATACATTACAAACCTAGCAACATTATATGAGATTTCACCCGCAATAAATCCACTTATCGCAGCCAATCGAGCTCAAAAGCTGTTCACTTCTGCTGCGAAGCACAGCTTCTTCTGAGGGAGAAGGTATTTAATCTTAATCTACCCGGTGTCGTGTGTATTAATGCCTGAAATTCAATGCTTTTAAACATCCATGTAGTCAAAAATTGTTATCAAGAAGGCATGCGCTACTTGGTCATCCATGAGTTCTCTCGACATCTTTTAGAAATTGCATAAATTTTCTCTCTTCTTATTTTCTCCCTCAAGTAATTCAGGTAGGTTCCTTATTTGGAGCGGCTTACGAAGCGCCTTCTAATATTCGTATAACACACACGTGTTTTTGCCCCTCGACCGACAACGTTACCAGGTCGCTTTGTAAATTTAATTTACTGGGAGAGGCGTCTCGGGAGTCAGGACGACTCCAGATAAAAATTCTTAATTGAAGAAGAAGAAAAAAGGAAAATATTGAAGGTATCGTATTAATACTTCGGGTCTTTGTCGCAGCTTTTGTCTTATATTTAATAGGTAATATTCATTTAATAACACTAATATTTGTTATTTAAGAGCACTCTTTCAAAATATGAGTAGAAATTGTGGTGATGTTAACTTAAGGACGCCTTCATGCAGTTAATTATTTTAACATTACAAATAGAACGCTACTAGCAGAGGCGCTGTAGCTATTTAAATTATTGTTGAAATTGTTTTGATATACATATGCGGATACTGAATAGTTGGCAGTAACGCGATGCAGTAATTAAATTTTTTTTTTTTCAACTCGCCGACATTTATACCTGAAAGAGCATTGTCTCTGTGTGAACACATGGATCATATATGGTTGATTTTGGTACGTAATGATTACCAATATTTTCAAGTACTGTGAGGTGCAATTGTGGTTTCATCTGTTTCCATTTATTTTTTTTCAGCCAATAAATATGTTCATAACGCAACAGTGTTTTGATTTTCTCAAGTTTTATTGTATAGCTCTTCTTGAAAAGTGATTCAAGTGATTCAAGTGTGGGTTGAATTCATGGAAGTTGGAATTATACACTAGTATATTTTTTATGACAGTGATAGTTACTTTTAATCAAACAGCTTAACTGAGTGTTAAATAATAATTATTTTGGCAATTTTTTTACTTAGAATAAAGTAATTCCTTTTGGAAGTCTAATAGCCACCGATAAAGAAAAGGTTCGTGTTTTTTTGGTGTTGTGTCGTACGCGAATGCTTTGAGACAAGACTTCGAAAGAATGTTGTTCCTTTGAAAAACTGAAATTACAAAAGTAGTTGTTAATGTCTTTGTAACACGACGAAAGGAGTAGCTATGTAAATGATGTTCTTGTCTCTGTAGCCCCTTGAAAATATTTGGAATGGAAAAAGATAGGTTCTCGATTCTTTTGAATGCTAGGATGTCGATATTTCCCATGTCTTTAATGAGAATCATTCTTGTCTTCTTAACCACTTCGCAAGTGGTCGCTCAAACCATTGGTACGGTACTCAAATGGTCGCTTCCATTGTTTGTGACGCGAAACTGGAGTTTTATTACCATTTATTTCTTTCATAAAGCATTTTAAAATATTCATGCGGTTCGATTAACATAACTATGATTGCGCCAATTTATACTAATCAATCGTGCAATCAGTCGTCCCATCTCTGCCGAGAACTAAGAAACCCGTCTTCAAGGAATATATTCAACTAATCTAACTAATTGAAGTGACGTGGTCTCGAGTTTGAAGATGCAAAACTTGAGTGATTTGCTAAAAAACAAGAATATACATTTTTTTTCATAAGCTGCCATGTGAGCTGTAAATCTTTCAATATTATATATTCAGCGTAGCTTCTCACCTTTTCAGAGTCATTTTAGCAATTATCCCAAGAGGGGCCTTTGCCATCCAAAGGCTTCCAGAGCATAAAAACTTGGTAGTTTCATAAAGATTTACCACCGATAAATCCTAGCTAAAGTCAATCTGTTTCTCGAGGGTAGCAATTTACATAACTGTGTATAACTTTATCTAGCAGAACCGGCGGTATTTAAAAAGTGAATTAATTTTTGTCGTTGGAGTTCCTTTGGATGTATCACTGTGATCCAAGAGTAATTTGTCAAGTCGTCCACACGTAAGTCAATCTGGGCAATATGAGGATCTGATAGTATTGGTAAAAAATACTTGCAATGGTTTAAAGTGTTCGTTTTGCTGTAGCTTAGAGATGCCGAGATAAGAAAATGATTTATGTTCTGAATAATTTTTGTGTTTGTGTGTTTGCGTATGTGTGTGTGTGTGTATGAGAGAGAGAGAGAGAGAGAGAGAGAGAGAGAGAGAGAGAGAGAGAGAGATATTACATATTTACAACTTGCGTAATCTACTACGAGCCTGGACGATAACGTCGCCATCAATCACCCGTTGCTGACGTACGTTTTTCTAGCTACCCTCCGACACGAGCCATTTATTTCCTTGGGCCCTGCAAATTGGCCTAATGGCCTGATGCTATCGTAATCGTTATCGCACGAGGATGGATTAAAGACTCTTGCAGCTATAAAACACAATAAACATGGGTGTGATTGACAGGTTTGTTGCTCACGGGCAGTGATTTTTCTGTGTATGGCACCCATTATGGTGCGATTTCCATATATTTCCCTATCCTGCTCTTCTGTGGTTGAATCGTTGCTATGTCGGTGTTCTTTCGCATACTTTGGAAGTTTCTCTCTCTCTCTCTCTCTCTCTCTCTCTCTCTCTCTCTCTCTCTCTCTCTCTCTCTCTCTCTTGGAGAGATCGAGGCGGCTAAGCTTCCCGAAACAAGTTCGGCCCCGCAAGAAAAATGCGCATCGGTTGAGTTTTTTTTTTTTTTTTTTTTAATGTTTCCGTGGAAAGATACGATATGAGTACTACCATAGATGTCGGGAAAACTTTGTTTAAAATTATAATATGATTTGACTGACCTTCATCTTAGGAAGAGGATAGGATGGCGATTTGTACTTTTTCTTTCATTTTAATTTTCATAATTCTTTGTTGACATATGATGTAGACTGTAGGCCTTCTTGAAAACTCATTTTAATTATACTGCTACTTTCTTTTCGTAAAAGAGCCGTATCTTCTTTTACAATGAACTTTTTCGTTTCTTATTATGAGTATGGCATATCACTAATTGCGTAGGCAGAATATGCGTCTATAAACCATGTATCAATGTAAAAAGAATCTTGGGAAAACATCTCAATATCCATCGTTTAAAAGATATTCGTTAAAGGATGATATATTTCTTCATGGATTTTAAATATTTTCTTTATGCACTTCCTCCATCCCATTGAAACTTAAGGTAATTGAGAATAAGAATATATATTCAGAATAAAATGCTCAGGATAGTATACGGGGCATGCTACTGGAAAGGATATGCAGTTTATCATGCTTTATCTCAGTGGTTCTCAACCTTTTTGGCCCATGCACCCTTTCCCCATATGTCAGAATGTCATCCCCCCCCCCACCCCCCTTTCCAAAATTGTCTGCCTCAAAAGGTGCATTCCCAATAACATGCTTATTTTCTTCCATATTAGTACATAACCTTTGCAGACATAGATTAATTTTATAGCGTAGTTTTACACATTTAATGGCGATTAAACATTGAACAATTCCCCCCAACCCCCACCCTGAAACTCTGAAATTCCCTCCTAGGGGGGAATTCCCCCCTGGTTGAAAACCACTGCCTGGTCGTAAGTTGTCCACGCGAGTGTGCGACATGGCGTGGGCAGACATCCCGACAAAAGTTAAAACAAGGCTGCTGCACGCTGCTGGCCTGAACAATGCAACAAAGAAACATTGAGTAAAATAAGATTTCTTAGTAAAAAGAATAACTGCTCTTGAGCACGCAAACAAATGACTGATAAAATCAACTTGACTTGCGATATTCAATTCAAGGTAAAGAGAGACACAACCGGGCAAAAAGGCTCGTTGCAGATCATTATAAAGAAAGAAGGACCCGAGATACGACGTGGGAGTTGAAGGCTATAATTTTGCAAGCAGTTCATGTCTTTAGGAAAAAATAAAGATTCGCAAATATAGATATCAGTAGCGATGTACAGGAGGCGAAACGAAGGACAAAGGCGAAGGCTACTAGCAATGGCGGAAGGGCAGTTAGTGAAGGCTATATACGGATTCCATCTTTTGATTCGATAAGATAATCTAAATTATTTATTATGGTCTAAGTTATATGCTTTGGGTGACCTTCTTTTCGCACCTGTAACATTTCTGTTTCTGCTCTGAGACCTGCCATAAAGAGAGGAGGAATCAGGCATAAAAGAAATGGGATTTGGACGGGAAAGAGACTTTTATGAAAATAATAGCAACGTTTGTAACAGTGAGCCATTCTGATTGTAGCCGATAAAAGAAATTCAAGTCTTTATCAAGGCGTAGATTGTAGATAAACGAGTAAGGGCATCAGAAGGCATTTACCTTTCTCGAAGTGACAGAACTGTTCCCGAGAATTCGGCAAGCTCCTTCACCCCCTCCCCCATCCCCAACTCCCGTTTACCCCTTCCCCATATCAATCCTTCCCCCCTCCCGTTTCTCTTTCTCAAGGTTTAACCAGTAGTATTACACGAAACAGATTAATTTGCTATTTGTGTAGGTATAACAAAAAATGTGTTGGATCTTAATTAGATGCGTCTTCTAAAACTGACTTCGACTTATATTATCACCACGGTCGGTTTCTATTAAATATCTGCGAGAGACGCCAAAATTTATCAAGAATATGTTTAAACGATTTCAAAATTGCATTTTCATCTCGACTGTTATAGTAATTTAGGGAAATAAACTGGAAAATCGCGCATATCTAACTCCTGTGAGTTATCCGATGGTTACCGGAAATTGATTTGATCCATAAATAATTTTCCATTGATATGTTGACATAAATTCCTGCATGTAAGGTCAGCTAAGATTTATTATTTCTGAAACTGATCTGTTGATAAAAATTCCTGCAAAGTCAATTAAGATTTATTATTTTTAAAACTCTTCAGCCAACAGACGTATTTATTTTGTGAAGAATTACCCAGACGCAGTCGCTTGAGCAATTACAAACATCTGTTGGTTAGTTTCTTTCATTGACCCTGAGAGTTCTGTCTTATTTTTTCCTCGTTTTTAATGACACCCGAACAAAGCATTAAAACCCGAGCGAGTGCTGCTTTAATACCTCCGGGACGATCTCTATAATTTACGACTGCTTCTTCTGCAGAAGAATCGCATAACGTACCCAAATAACGCATACTTTTAAAATTAAAATCACCCTGAGTAATACTCGTAAAGTGGCTACCATTCCAACACCACCACAGAGAGAGAGAGAGAGAAAGAGAGAGAGAGAGAGGGAGAGAGAGAGAGAGAGAGAGAGAGAGACGGAAAAAAAAAGAGATAATTTTGATGAGTATATCACTTGCCGTGACGATTACTCACCCGAGCGAACTTCCCAAGCACAACGACCACACGAGACAGATGATTTCGCGAGTTCTAATTACAGAGCCTTTATATGGAATGTCATTATCGCGGAGCGTGAATTACGAGTGGAACATCTAACGCTAATCGCAGTGAAGCGACGACGGGAGGAAATAAAACCCGGGTGACCTTTGCCTTTCCGCCGTGATCCGAAGTCGTTTTCGTATCGCCGGAGCAAATTTGCATTCTCGGCATTGGCCGCCAGGAATGACGCGTTTCTTCCTCGGCCTCGTAAAATGAGATATCATGCAGGGTTTTAATTGTTGGTCTGAGACTTCAGGAACGCTTAAAGGAGGAGGCGGCTTTGGGAATACGCCCTGACGACGCAACCTGTCATGCAGGTTGCTAAGAGGCGCATCTTGGCTTGAGCTGGATTACAGATTTCTCTCTCTCTCTCTCTCTCTCTCTCTCTCTCTCTCTCTCTCTCTCTCTCTCTCTCTCTCTCTCTCTGTGTGTGTGTGTGTGTAGAGGAATACATAACTATAGCCCCTCTATCTGTCTCTCTCTCGCGCTAGAGGAATAAATAATTGTAGCCCCAGCTCTCTCTCTCTCTCTCTCTCTCTCTCTCTCTCTCTCTCTCTCTCTCTCTCTCTCTGAGTACAAAACAACAGCCTCTCTCTCTCTCTCTCTCTCTCTCTCTCTCTCTCTCTCTCTCTCTCAGGTACAAAACAACAACCTCTCTCTCTCTCTCTCTCTCTCTCTCTCCCCCTCTCTCTCTCTCTCCCTCTCTCCCTCCCTCTCTCCCTCCCTCTCCTCTCTCTCTCTCTCTCTCTCTCTCTCTCTCTCTCTCTCTCTCTCTCTCTCTGGAGGACTACAAAACAACAGCCTCTCTCTCTCTCTCTCTCTCTCTCTCTCTCTCTCTCTCTCTCTCTCTCTCTCTCTCTCTCTCTCTGTGGAGGAATACAAAACAACAGCCTCTCTCTCTCTCTCTCTCTCTCTCTCTCTCTCTCTCTCTCTCTCTCTCTCTCTCTCTCTCTCTCTCTGGAGGACTACAAAACAACAGCCTCTCTCTCTCTCTCTCTCTCTCTCTCTCTCTCTCTCTCTCTCTCTCTCTGTGGAGAATACAAAACAACAGCCTCTCTCTCTCTCTCTCTCTCTCTCTCTCTCTCTCTCTCTCTCTCTCTCTCTCTCTCTCTCTGGAGGACTACAAAACAACAGCCTCTCTCTCTCTCTCTCTCTCTCTCTCTCTCTCTCTCTCTCTCTCTCTCTCTCTCTCTGTGGAGGAATACAAAACAACAGCCTCTCTCTCTCTCTCTCTCTCTCTCTGGAGGAATACAAAACAACAGCCTCTCTCTCTCTCTCTCTCTCTCTGGAGGAATACAAAACAACAGCCTCTCTCTCTCTCTCTCTCTCTCTCTCTCTCTCTCTCTCTCTCTCTCTGGAGGAATACAAAACAACAGCCTCTCTCTCTCTCTCTCTCTCTCTCTCTCTCTCTCTCTCTCTCTCTCTCTCTCTCTGGAGGAATACAAAACAACAGCCTCTCTCTCTCTCTCTCTCTCTCTGGAGGAATACAAAAACAACAGCCTCTCTCTCATTAGAGAAATACAAAATAACAGCCCTTTTGGGTTTCATCCTTAAAAACTAGCAGGGTCGAGGATGAGCCCCACTGTGCAGGATACTGACATATTAGCAGCTGTTTCGTATGACTATACAGTCATGTAAGCACAGCTGTTCAGGCAAAGTACGTTTATCCTTTATACATAGAAGCTAGAACTCTGCCGGTATATTAGATTCACCTGTATTACTGAACTAAAAATTAATTATGGCGATGTTGAAGTTATTGCCTTAATCACTTCTCACCTTCATCAGAGGAGCCATGAATTATATATATGTATATATATGCACACACACACATACATACGTAAAATTGTGCGTGTACTGCGAGTGTGTTCCATTGTGGTAATGTGTGCATGAGTAACCCCATATCATTTGAAATGAGTTCATTTTCGCTCATGAGGTTTGCCACAAGTGCCACGCGTGGGCCATGATAATTAAAAATGATTAATTAAACTGAATTGAAGCTTATTATTATATCTAGGTATTGTCATTGGATTACCAATAATTCAGCAATGCATACATGTGTATGTACGGGCGCGCGCGCGAGTGTGTGTGTGTGTGTGTGTATGAGAGAGAGAGAGAGAGAGAGAGAGAGAGAGAGAGAGAGAGAGAGAGAGAAATGACTGGCATTTCTATTGCGACTACTCGTTTCTAGGTCATTTGGTTCATTCCTGTAGAATGCCAAATATTTCCTGGATCTGGTGATGGCATTCTGACAATTGGCATACAAGGATAATTAAAATGTTTTCCTGCTGAAATATGTCAAAGTTTCACTTGCCTTTCAATTAGTAAACGATAACGAGGTGGGTACATTCTGCTACAGATGTCTTTTGGGTGATAAAAAACACCATGGATTGCTTCTATCTAGGGGACATTCTGATTGGATGAAATGACTAATATATTTTCGTTTTTCAGTTCTGGCCGCCTCTTTGATGAGTACTTCCCCAGAGTTCACCGAAGATTTGATATTTTAGTTAGTGGAATCAATTTTGGGGAATATAATTAAACTAATTAAAAGATTTTACTGTGAATACGTACTAAAGCATTTAAATCGAGTGCAGGTCTCTTGGCGAATAGCATTTTACGGTAATTTCGTACCACGAATGAGACGAAATCCTGGTATGCTCGTTAGCAACTGGCTATTCGAAGATCGTCGTAAATTGATAGCAGTCCGTAAATTGCTCAAGTCAATTGGAGTATGACTTAATTATCATTTGCTGTTTGAAACTTTTGTTTCGAAGTAATCGGGAATTGTGTTATGCGGCTGATTTCTGCTGGCGTCCTTTTGAAATGGATTTGACATGCAGTCGCTCTGATGATTTTCTTTTTTGCTGTTGTTAAGTCAAGAGACAAAAACTGGAGAAGGTTGCTGATTTGTAAATAAATTCTCTGGTTCATGGTTACGGCTGAGTATTGCGTCTCAAAATTTTAAAAATTATTTTTGTATTATAAACAAGTTTACTATAAGAGAAAAAGCGGTTTAGCATGCAAAAACAAAGTAATAATTTTTGTAATATAAATCGGTTTCCTGTGAGAGAATGGCTTATCACATAGAGGAAGATTAGCATTCGTTTTATCTTCCGAATAAAAAATGCAATCGCCTTGAAACCATGTTATTTGCTTATACTTGTGAGGGTAAAGGAGGTAAAGATCTTATTATTTCAGTGCAACAGATGATGATTTGAGATGAAAAATTAAAGTTCTGGCCAGACATCGCTATTCGATAAGTTAATTTACTGATAGGAAGAAATATATTGCCTCCACTTGTGCCATATCAGTACTGATGATGACTCCTAAACATATAGATCACAAATTATTTTCAGTTCATCTGATTTCATCGTAGGAAGGAGAGGTAGAGAAGCGAACACTGAATTACGAGTTGATGCGATAGAAAACAAAGCTAAGTTAAGTATACCTTAGTTTAACCAGACCACTGAGCTGATTAACAGCTCCCCTAGGGCTGGTCCGAAGGACTAGACTTATTTTACGTGGCTAAGAACCACTTGGTTACCTAGCAACGGACCTACAGCTTATTGTTGAATCCGAACCACATTATACCGAGAAATGAATTTCTGTGCTGCAGTTATTATAAACAGATTCGGTTTAAGGCCTTTCTTTGCCTATGGACGCTAAGCTAGTAATGAAATTGCAAATTTCACTTATAACTC
>NC_089756.1:14978725-14991225 GCF_040412425.1 Macrobrachium rosenbergii
AATTTCAACTTATCTCTAGAACTGTTAAGTACCCCAGGTTACGACCGAGTAAATTAGGCTTTCACTTCTCTGCATAACCATTCGTTAAACCAAATAGCAACGTATATGCAGGGTTTTCAGATCATATTTTAAATCATTCGTTTTAAGCGAATAGGGCCTCGTGCGTTGGGTTAAACCGATTAGCGAGCGTGTGTTATTTATTTTTTTTTTTAGTTTATATCTGAAGCCGTTTAGTTAGAGAAATGGCGATCATATATTTTAGTATTTTAAGTGTTTAAAACACATATCGAAGGAACGCACTAGGATTTCAGCATCTCTCTGAAATCATTGATTAAGATTTCAGGTACATAGCCACCATTTATATAGGAATTCTAAATCCTGAAACTACCTCCCCCAGAGCACGCAATCTGAAGCGTTTCCACGTCTCTTTTAAGAAAAACTTATCCATAAGAACACGCCCGCAGGACTGGTTCCCCATTAAGTTATGGCTTTTGAACGATGATCGATAGGGAGGAACTCCAAGCATGCGCAGTGAATGCGTTTCGGGATTCCTTGGGGGAGTTCAAGCGAGAAATAACGACTCTTTCGGATGATTCCCAATGAAGTGGCTGCATGCAGCAATTAAACCTCACTGAAAGGCAATAAACAATATAAGGAATAAACAATGGATTTCATGGGGGGAAAAAAAAGGAAAAACACGAGGCACTTTTAAGAGCAAGGAAAATGGAACAAAGCTGTTGGAAAAAAAAAAAAAGAGAATGATCGGGTTTGCAGGCATGCACCTTGCGCAAGTGGTGGAATGCTGAGAGCGGTCTAAGAAGGTTATTTGTTGTTCATAGTATCCGCCCTAGCCTCCTTATCTAAGTCTGTTTTTGTTAACAGCCCCTGTTCATATTCACTCAAAGCCAGATCATCTGTTTACCAGTCTTATTTTCATTACCAGCTCTTGTCCTTAGTCACCCATCACCAGATCATCTGTTTACCTAAGTCTGTTTTCATTTGTTTACCAAAGTCTTATTTTCATAACCAGCTCCTGTCCTTTTCACCCATCGGCAGATCATCTATTTACCTAAGTCTTATTTTCATTAATAACTCCTGTCCTTAGTCACCCATCGTCATATCATCTCTTTACCTAAGTCAGTTTTCATTAACAGCTCCTGTCCTTATTGGTGAATCGCCAGAAGTATTATGCCGTTAAATTCTCGCCATTTTCCAATTTTTGTATTACCTCCATGCTGTATCAGTAGACATCCTATGCAAGAAACGCTTCGTATTATGGTTCTGCTTGACTGCTTGCAACCGCTAAACGCGAAGGCATTCTTTAGTGCACCCTCCATGTTTAATTCCCGTCAGCACCCATGAACACAGCAGCACCCATTAACATAGCTTCAGCTCCCATTTCTTTTTCTGCCCGTCGCCCATTCGGCTCGGTCCCTAATTTGGAGGTTGGTAACTGACGCCACTATTGAGTTCGATTGCAACTTGTTTGATTCTTGTCCTTTTGTTAACTGCTTTATCATGGCGTCACGTCGTATTTTGTTGAAATGTTAAAGAGGAATATTTCCTAGTTGGATCCTCTGTTATTCCTATAAGACACTTTATGAATGTGCGTCTGTTTAATAATGTTAATGCACGAGTTAAATTTTCTTGGTTAATTCCAATACCAGGTTATTTTGATAACTGCATTAAGATTACTCCAGAACCCACTTCGTAATGACCTTGTCAAAGGTGCTCTTAGTGTACAATCTAAGAAATTATATTTTTGTATTAATTTTCCTACCACCTGAACATTTTCATGATTAAATCATTTTAGTAATCATGAAAGGAAGAAAACAGTTTATTGATAAACTATAATATTTATATTCAGATAAAGAAACACATATCGTAGAATAATTTTGAAGTACTGTTCAGTTAAGCAAGACAGACCACAGTTTTTCCTTAATATCTAAAGCATGGAAAACATAAGCTGTTTTTACTTGACAGTGTTAATGATGGCTGTAAATATACTGTGCACTAGAACTGAGTAGAAAAGTTATTACTATTACTATTAGTTCAGTGTGGTTTGAATTTGTAATAGAGTTCTCTCTCTCTCTCTCTCTCTCTCTCTCTCTCTCTCTCTCTCTCTCTCTCTCTCTCTCTCTCTCTCTCGTAGTAAATTTTGTAACATATGCAACACACACATACACACACTCTCTCACACACACATATAGTATATATATATATATATATATATATATATATATATATATATATATATATATATATATATATATATATATATATATATATATATATGTGTGTGTGTGTGTGTGTGTGTGTGTGTGTGTAATGTGTGTGTGTGTGTGTGTGTGTGTGTATGTGTATGTGTATATGTAAGCAAGTAAACATGTAACGAAAATTTAATGATTTCTTAGATTCTCTTGTGTGCTTGTACTGAGCCAGAGAGAGAGAGAGAGAGAGAGAGAGAGAGAGAGAGAGAGAGAGAGAGAGAGAGAGAGAAACATTCATATCTGAAAACATAAAGCTTAGAAATTGCGATCGCTGAACCCATAAATACACTACCCACCAAGGCTCCTCACCGCAGACTTCAAATAAAAAGCGCATGCGCAATAGAAAATCATTGAGACGTCCTGTAAGCATTCCATAACGTCATGCTGAAGGAGTCCATCTCTGCATAACCCATACGACCCACTGTGATATACGTCTGGGGTTATTCAGCCGAGGATGTCAGGCAGTTCGTGAAGGAACTTGAGAAATGACAGCTTCCTTCTAGTCTTCTTCTTCTTCTTCATCTTCTTTTCGTCAGTTTTTTTTTTTTTCTTTTACTTAGATCAGACTGTCAACATAGTACTTGATCTTCCTCGTCGTCTTCTTCTTCGTTATTTTTTTACTTCTATTTTTTTCAGACTGTCAACAAAGTACTTCAATGCTATTCATGGATATGTGTATATTTTTCTTGATTTTTTTGGTGGGGAAGTGCTGGAGTTGGGGAGTGGGAGTGCAGGAGGAGTACGCTTTTATTTATTGTCTGTGGTAAATTTTCAAAGCAGATTTTCCTTACTTGATATATATCTGGCTGCAGAGTTTTCTCCGGCCTTCCAAAAGTAAAAGTTCTCAAAGTTCTCATTTGCGTCATATGCCGTATACCCCGTAGGGGTGGGGTAATGCCGCCAGTGCAACTCACAAGGTGCACTGTATGCATTACTTACTTAAGGCTCTTTTCAGAGTCCCTTCGGCCCCTAGCTACAATCCCTTCCATTCCTTTTTCTATACCTCCGTCCATATTCTCTTTCTTCCATCTTATTTTCCACCCTCTCCTAACAATTGTCTCACAGTGCAACTGAGAGGTTTTCCTCTTGTTACACCTTTAAAACCTTTTTACTCTCAGTTTCCCTTCCAGCGCTGAATGACCTCATAGGTTCCAGTGCTTGGCCTTTGGCCTAAATCTTATACTCCATATGCCGTATAATCTAATAAATTTATCTGTTACGTAGACTAAATGTCTTGTTTATTTATTGATGTTTCTTAGTAAATCATAAGTTTGAACTATAAGACTGAGAATTTTTAATCCACGTCTTTGTGATTCCAACCGTACATCGTCCAGTTCTTATCTTTACCAAAACTGTATGTCTTATCTGTCTCTCACTTTCTCTTTTCCAGTTCTCTCTCTCTCTCTCTCTCTCTCTCTCTCTCTCTCTCTCTTGCAAAGTAATCAGGGAATTTATTGAAGCATTTCACTGTAGTTAAAAATTTGTAAACCATAATCTAATATGTTAATCAAGACGAAACTGTACTCCATCCTCTCCGCTGGAAATATTCCAGCTTTAGGCAAACTGGAATCATAAGATAAAAGAGATAATAAGTTTACTAATTAAACTTTTCCACGAGGCCAGAACAACATTCACGAACTATCCAGGCATCGGATCATAAAAAATAAATAAAATATTGACAAAAAAACCCAAAAATGTAAAAGCAAAGGCTAAGAAATAAAACCCACATCGTGTCGAATCAAAACGAGTTTCGTTGAACGGAACCGGATTATTGATGAACTAAATCTGTCAAATTGTGATTGGGGAAAAAATTTACTGGCGATTGGGCCAATGAAAACATTTCATTGGACGAGAACAAGTTCGATTACAATACTGTGGTACCAATGTAAGGCCACTTCAGTCTGACAAAAACGAACGCAACAGTGAGCACTGCCTAATTTTACGTGGTGTTTGCATCAGAATTTTCTCGCCTTCTATCCAGAAAGGAGGTTACTAATAAGGCTTGAGTTAGAATCTCTTGTGTGGAGGCTAAACCTGTGTTCTGGCGAGATTCATTAATTCGCGTCTTATAAAAGAAGGCTATAACATGTTCACTGCTGTATGTTCTGTACTTAAATAAAAAGTTGAAATTGTATTTTGATAATTTACTTACATTTTTATTCATTTATTTTTTAATTTGTTAATTTATTTTCCTCTTTTAATGAGTGTTCTCTTCTTTCCGTATTTCTCATTACCTTCTGTTACTGCTTTCTAATGAACACCTTGTTCTTTGGAAACTTGAATTTAAAGTCAGTGGCCCCTGTGGGCTTGTTCCACATGAATAGGGTACTTCTTCTGCATAATAATAATAATAATAATAATAATAATAATAATAATAATAATAATAATAATAATAATAATAATAATAATAATAATAATACCAACAGAATGACTACACTTGCGCTTATAGGTCATTTATTGCATAAACGCCGTTGGCGCAGTAGCCCCCATAGGAGAATGGTGATAGAGTTTGCCACCCCATCCAAAATTTCAAGGCTCAGAAGCTTGCAGCAGACCATAGGAGGCTGGAGTGAGCTGTAGTGGGGCATGATGTGGCCTGAAAGGGCAACAAACTAAGTGAGAGCCATGTATTGTGAAACTGTACGGAAGAGTAATCCTATTTTGCAGTTCGCTTGGCTTTTTGACATTTTGTAGTGTTCAAAGCTAATTCCACTCGTGGTAGTCAAATAATTTTTTTTTACAGTGGTTCGTAATTTTAACAAATACTTTCTCCCAAAACTTCCCATAGGGCTAAATGAATATGTTAAAAAGATTTACTTGTCATCCTGCAATTTAACGTACAAAATAGCCTTGTAGGTAGAGAAAAATAGGTTAATAGTATATTATACACACACACACACATATAAAATAGATCAGAATAATGATTTTTTCGCTCTTCCCAGTCACAGTTTTGCCAGAAAGAGCTGTTGCGTTAAAAATTTTATACATACTGCAAATTTTCGTGTAGTTACAAATTCTGCTTAACCAGGGAATCGTGTTCGCCATCTCCGCTCATCAGTAGATTTAGTTACTGGTAGAAATAAGTTAAATAACTGTCAGGATCTGTAAAAGGAAATCCCATTAAATTGTAGATATATGTAAATTAGAGCAAATTGTTTCAGAATTGGCCTTTTTATGGTAAACAAACGGTCATGGCGCCTAAATCCAGTTTGAGCAGAAACCTGTCTTGTCAGGATCTAATTTTAATAGTTTTGTCGGCATTTTTGTGTAGGCAAAGACCAGATTACAATCGGAATATTTATAGAGCATAAGAATGTTGAGAGGGGAAATTAATATACTTTTTCAGAAGTAAGAAAGTGGATACAAAATGACACCATTTTGATGAAATAAATACGAAATGAGAGACAGAAAATAGTTAGAAATATACAGAAATATAGAGAGGGAAATTAATAAATTTTTTCAGTAGAAAGAAAGCGGGTACAAAATGGCACCATTTTGATATTATAAAAAGAATGAGAGACCGCAAAAGTTTAGATAAACAGGGAATAAGACGCATAAATGAAACCACGAAAACTTACGAAGCGTGGTGAAGTGTCACTCGGTATTTCTCTACGCCCTGCAAGGTTGACGAATCTACCCACAGACGGGTCAAAGATTGAGCAGGTTGATAGGATATTCTTCGAAGTCAAAACTCCATACTGCTAATGACATAGGAGTCTGTGCATTGAGCGCTCAGACGAAAGGCAGTAAATCCAATTTAGATTATGTGATATGTTTCCTACCAAGACTTTCTGGCGCCACCAAGATAGTAACGCAGCTTGTAGATATGATTTTCGATTTCTTGCATGGACGCTGTTTTGACCGAAGAATTATATCTTCTATAAACTGATAACACAAATAAACCACAAACTGCGGGGTCAGCCGCTTTGATCAATCTATCATGCCAGTCATTTAGAATGTCGAATTCTCTTCCTTTCTTCCGTACTTCCCAAGGTATTCAACCTATCTCTGCAATAGGAGGGTCGAGTGTAACCTTACGGGGTGAAAGTTCCTTTTAAGCATTTTTCCTGTCTCGGTTTGTACATTAAAAGAACTAGCGGATCCACTGAATGTTCTGTAAATTAAAACAGCGACTTTATATATATATATATATATATATATATATATATATATATATATATATATATATATATATATATATATATATATATATATACAGTATATATACAGTGTATATTTATATACATATATATATATATATATATATATATATATATATTATATATATATATATATATATATATATATATATATATATATATATATATATATATATATATATATATATATATATATATATATATATATATATACACATTCTAAAAGGATGTACAGAGGAGTAAAATCCACAGGTGTGGGGGCAGGGGGCAATATGACCGGTTTTCGGATATCCTAAAGGTGTGTCTATACGCCAGCATCTGTCAAACAGAGATCAGGATCCCGCTCTGATCAATGGATAACATTTATTTAAAACTACACAACAAACACACACACACACACACACACACACACACACACACATATATATATATATATATATATATATATATATATATATATATATATATATATATATATATATATATATATATGTATGTGTGTGTATATATTATGTGTGTAATGTTTAATGCAGAAATATCCATACATACACTCATACGCTTGTATACAACCAGCAATTTTTAACTTAGAGGAAAACTAAACTTGAACTTGAGCAGATCCAGAGATTACATGGTAGTCACTTTACAAACAAGTCATTCATAATCCTTGCTATCGGTGTAAGTTGGCTCCAATGACTTCATTGCAAGACTTTCCAAGCTTTAACGTCTTGTGTCAGTCATTCTCTAGTGCCCATTGGAGGCTGCAAGTGCTGCCTGCTTGCTCCTTTCCCCGCCGAGATTTAACAAGCACGATCGTCCCTTCCAATCAACTATAATTCAGCGGTTTGTATTCGCGGGCCGCCATTGCAAGCACAAATCACCCTTAATGCCGCGGCGGGCTTCGCGCTGTCTTGGCCCTACCTATCAATTTGCATGACTTACTCCGTAAGTTCCGAAGTCTGGCGTCATTCATTGGCCTCGGCGGCCGTAATAAAGATGGGAGTTTATCCCTCTCTTGCCCCCGAATTCCCTCTAATTAGCACAGAGGTATATTTTCTTGACATTTGCCCCCAGCGTCACTCATCCTGCCATTACCCGGGAGACCTTGAGTACCAAAACTTAACCCCTCTCTCTCTCTCTCTCTCTCTCTCTCTCTCTCTCTCTCTCTCTCTCACATTCTACCAGGTACCAGAACGAGATATTTTACATTCATATTTTAGGTTTTATTTCCCCGAGTCGATGCGTAGCATGTTCGGTAACCACAATCATTCAGCAGGCAAATGCAACCGCCATTATCATCCGGGGTCTTTTAGCAGTTGCTGGTCCTAAGCGGACGGGATTTCGTCAGTTTAGTTTTTAATAACATAATTGCGTTGCAGACTCAAAAGAGGCCCCCCTCAGACCAGCCTTCCCCCTCCACCCCGCCTTCTCCGATCCCCTCCCTGGCGAAGGATAAGAACTGTAAACACGTTTATTTAAAACGGCAAACACCCTCATGATGGGGGGGGGGGGTTAAAAAACGGGGGCGGTTGCTGAAGCAAAACGGACGACTACAATTAAAATAGAACGCCAGCATAATCTTCATAACCGGTATGTTGAGTGCAGGGGCCGTCCATCTAGGAGGAGCTCCTCCTGGGATGATCTTGCCAATATTCCCTCATCAAGCATAGCCGAGTCTGTCATTATTTGGAGACCTTGAAACCTCGGGGCCGACCTTTTGACTTCAGCGCCACCTTGCCGCCTTCTTGCGCGCTGTAAAAAACAAGTGACAGACTACAAGCGTCCGGCCACCTTCTGACCCGACACCAGCCAGACGAGACCAGCTGCCAGTTTTTGCTTCGCTGCCACGGGTCAAAAACGCACAATTACTTTATTCTTAAATGGACCTCACAGTTCGTTAGTATGGGAGAGTTTGGCTCCTACGTTGCTTT
Source organism: Macrobrachium rosenbergii (assembly GCF_040412425.1). Taxonomy (NCBI): domain Eukaryota; kingdom Metazoa; phylum Arthropoda; class Malacostraca; order Decapoda; family Palaemonidae; genus Macrobrachium; species Macrobrachium rosenbergii. Next base: position 14,987,084 of record NC_089756.1, read on the forward strand.
TTATAATTTTTTTTACCTTTCGTTTTTAGTTTTTACATATACTGCAGTAACAGATCCACCCATTGTAATTCACTGAAGGCTTTCCCTGATAAGCTTTGTGTTTGTGTGTGTGTATGTGTGTGTTCCCATCGCATTCTTTTCCTCTCAGATTTGTTCACTGTGCGATGACTTGGTCCAAACTAGTTTATCTCTGGTATCAGCAGAGTAGAATAATCCTTTAAACGGCGCATTGTTTTTGAGCAGCGACTATGAGAGGCTTACGCAGCGTAGTTGCTCAAGCACTACAAATATCATTTGTCACATGATGACTTACTTTAGGCGAGCTGAAGGTATTTTTTTTTTTTGTTCGAGTCGTGCCTTTGCTAGGATGCAATGATCGTCATCCACCTTACTCGGGCTCACGCAAGATCTCCAAGAATCCAAAGGCGGTTGCGCTTTGGATGGGCCTTTTGAACCGATATTTGAGTAGAAGCAGGGGTTGGTTTGCACTGACTGAGGAGTGCGGATGTGGGAAGGTAGCTGAAGAGAGAGAGAGAGAGAGAGAGAGAGAGAGAGAGAGAGAGAGAGAGAGAGAGAGAGAGATACTTATATAAATTCCAACATCTATGAGCTAATAGTCCTTTTATTTTCCTGAAGAGATATAGTGAGAGGTTGGTAATTGCAAGATGAAAAATGTTCATTCATATTGAAGAGATAAACGAGGAGAAAGCGAGAGGAAATAATACTTTTGCAAATTCAAACACCCATGAACTAATAGTCCTTTTATTTTCCTGAAGATAGATAGTGAGAGATAGTGAAATTAATTGCAAGATGAAAAAAGTGAATTTATATTGATGAGATAAACGAATACAGAGAGAGAGAGAGAGAGAGAGAGAGAGAGAGAGAGAGAGAGAGAGAGAGAGATAAATGCTTGTATAAATTGAAACATCCATGAACTAATTGTCCATTTATTTTCCTGAAGAGAGATAGTGAGAGATAGTTAAGGCAATTACAAGATGAAAAAAGTAAATTCATATTGGAGACATAAACAACTGGAGAGAGAGAGAGAGAGAGAGAGAGAGAGAGAGAGAGAGAGAGAGAGAGAGAGAGAGAGAGATGTTTTTGTAAATTCCAAAAACTATTGGTCCTTTTATTTTCCTGAAGAAGGATAGTGAGAGATAGTGAAAGTAATTGCAAGATGAAAAAAGTGAATTCATAATGATGAGATAAACTAGTAAAGAAAGAGAGAAGAGAGAGAGAGAGAGAGAGAGAGAGAGAGAGAGAGAGAGAGAGAGAGAGAGAGAGCAGCAGCAGTAGCATCATATAAAATGGAGCGTTGTATAATGAAAGGTGTTATGGCAGTGTAGAACACCTTCCTCCTCTTCCCCCTTACTCTCCCCCGTTATCGTGGGTACCGCTAGAAGCTTGAATTCTGGACTTGGTATTACCCATAGGCAATATTGTGGAAAAAATTCGAAAATTAAGTGATGGGAAGCAAGATCGAAATACTCTAGTTTAAGGAGTTTTAGAGCAGCACCGCTTACATATTCTTTATTAAAACATAATTTGATAGAATAACTGAACAAGTCTGCAAGTCACATTTAGAGACCTAATAGACAGCTGTGAAAAGCAAAATCCAGAAAGCAGCGCAGCTCAGGGAAGAAAGGAAGCTGCGTTGAACTTCCAGTACCATTTACAGTGCTCCTGGCAAGCCACACCACCGAGTCATAGTAGGCATTGTCTTGCTCCCCCAGGCCTCATGTACTCTTCGCAAGCCACACTACCGAGTCACAGTAGGCATTGTTTTGCTCCCCCAGGTCAACATGTGGGTTAGAGGGCCTGTCGCTGTTTATATGTAATGCGTGATCTCTAGGACATTGTGTGAAATTCCGCTGATGTGTTATTTGCCTTTGTTACTCATTTATGGGTATTGAGTTTTATTACAGTTTCGTTTATAAGTAACTTGAATACTGTTTGATGGTATTTCTTAATTGCGTTAAAATATTTGATTTTCCTCACTCTGAGGAAAGACAAATGTTTTTTTCTCTTTTAGTATGCTGTATATCCGTTCTTTGAAGAGGTGGTTCCTGTCTGTTTCTCTGCATTTCGGATAAAAGGGGCTAATTAGCTTCCTGTACCAATACCTCCATAAAAAAAGATTAAGGCTCTGTTTGTAGAGATTATATATATCTTGCTGGGGCCCTTAAAAGAGTTTTCGCCTTGTCCAGTTGGAAGAGCAGTACCCACTTATATGAATATGCAAAAGAACTCCGTTGTTTGCCCACGTCGCCATGTTGTGATTCCCTTTAAAATTCAATGGGTGCAAACAAAATCTCATAATGGAAAAAAATATCGTTATCAAGTGAATGCAAAAGAATGCATTACCCCTAAGAAAATCCATTAAGAATCCATTAAGACATGTGATCAACACAGTTGGTAATTTGCTTTCCTTTTCCTCCATCAGGAAGTGGGCTCTTGAATTTAAAGCCATCAAGCATCAGCTATCGGTGACCAAGTGTTGGTTCAGTGTACTCATGTTTTGATTAAAATCTTGTCATGACGAAGCTGTATACAAGATGGCGTCACGGATGCCGATCCAGAAGAGAGGCTGCCCAGGTGGAGACGTCCACGACACCTTAGAATTGTTTCTGTGCTGTTCCAAACAGTATCTTCAGGAGATTTTTATCCCAGGATAAGACATAGTTTCATCACTTAAAGTCTGAATCAAATATACAAAGCTAGTAGCTTTCAGTAAATTACAATAATGCGTTTATATTTATGATTAGCGGCCAAATGTATTGGACTATACCCAGTTTTGAAGGAAAACTCCGGTTGGACCCTAAAAAATCCGAGGCACAGTGATTCTCTACCTTCCAAAAGATGTAAGCAAGCAGTGTTTGCAGGTTTCTGTGCTTTCGTGTTCTGATCGTATTATCACGATAATTATACTGCTTGGAAAATGACTGGACCATTAATGGTAGAATGGTCATCAGAAGTGTGAAAGTGTAAATAAAAATCAGTCAAGATGAAAACGAAATGGAGTTGCAAGCTGCCCGTGTTGTTGCTTCTTGACAGTGCCCTGCGTACACAGTGCCATCTGTATCTTTGGAAGCTTGAAATTCAAGTCAGTGGTCCCTGTGGGTTTGTTCCATATGAACAGGTTCATCTTCTCAATAATAATAATTGAATTGTTGTGGCCCCATGCCTGTATAATAATATTGAAACCCCTCTAGCTTCTACCTGTTTCCCAAAATTAAATCACACCTGTTCGGTCACCAATTTAAGAGCAATAGTAAAATCATTCAACATGTAGGGATTAATTCGGAGGCCGGGGATGCAACCTTCTTCCTCCATGGATAGCAACGTTTGAACATCAGTTGCTCAAGAGCAGTGAAGTGCATGCTGCTGAACCATAAAGGAAGAGGTAGTTTTCTCCTGTGAAGCTTTGCATGTGAAACCGCAACACCTGATTGTAAGTCTCCAGCAATTAGTAGACAGATTTGATACCGAAATAATAGATTCGACCGGGAAGTGTGGATTTTCCTTAACAAGGTCTACTTGTTTTTGTTAAACTGTTGGTACTGAAACTGTTACAGCTTATACTGTATAGAGTTTTTCCAAACTACATAAGAATGATAACCAAGAGAAGCTACTAGAGTAATAACAGACGAACCCGCAAACAGTGAACTGTAACAAAGGTATTCGTCCTTCTACAGTAGGTTAGAAATTTTTCTGGAAACCAGCTTGATTAAATATCTCCTGCAGCCTCGTCGATGTAATGGCTGGATGGATGAATTAAAGAATTAGGTAATAAATAAATGCATGGGGGGGGGGAGAGATGAATGAATGGGATAAATGGATGACAGAATGGATAGAGATGGATAAAGGAATAGGTAGACGACTGAACGGATGCGCGGATGAAAATAATGATTATCGAACAAATGGATGAGTAGGTGACTTGGTAAAAAAAAAAAAAAAGTTTATGATTTAATGAAATATTGATACCCGTCGAAGGAGCCGGCCGTTGACTTGAAAGTCGACGCTAAAATTAAAGTGATGAACTGTATTCCTGTTGTTTCGGTATCGATTTAGAGAAATACGTCAACATATCAAAGAGTTTCCTTGTTGTCTGTCCACAATGATCAAGAAAGTGGTCTTGAAAG
>NC_089756.1:14996225-14998725 GCF_040412425.1 Macrobrachium rosenbergii
TCTAACGACGCTGGGGCTCGTCGTCAGGACGAGTCCCTAAGGCTCCTTATCAAAATCTCCTGAGAGTCCAGCGAATAATCTCAGAGCAGCTGGGTAACGCGCCACCTCTTGACCAGCAAAGGAGCGGGGTCGGGGGTCGGATGTGGGTGAGGGTAAGGGTGAGAGTTCGAGGAAGGTGGGAGGAGAAGCCTGAGGAGGTGGGGGAGGGGGAGGAAGAGGAGGAGGAGCCAGCAGAGGAAAAAGTAGTACTTCCTGAGTTCCAGGACGGGAGCTTCCGCCCTCCGCCTCCTCCCAACTAATAGCTCAGAATGCAGCCACTGATTTGGCGGGATAGAATGCTGCTGCACCCCAAAGTCCGTCGTTGCAGGCATTGCTTTCGCAGTTGCTGTTGCTCCTGGCAGGGCTTATTAACGACGAAGAGAAACGCGTTTAACCGCCACGTTCTCCAGAGACAGGGAAGACAAGAACTCGAAACGGAGGGGGAGGAATAAGACGTCAGAGGAGCGAAGACGCACGAAGCATAGCTTGGAGAGCAAGCCAGAAGATGGTACGAAGAAGAAGAAGAAGTAGAAGAAAAACTGGAGGTTATAAAGAAAAAACTAAAAAAAAAAAAAGTTGTGTTTGTGCTTTTTGGTCGCCGGGGCCATAGGGCGAGTTGTTGTTTGGTGGCCCTTGAGATCCAGTGTTACAGTAGCCTCACCCAAGAACTACATTTTCCTGCAACCTGGTAGAAGGAGACAGCGACAGCAGCAGCAGCAGCAAAAGCTGTAGCAGCAACAGCGCGCCACGCCGGCGTTGTCTAGCTGTGATTGCTGGAGAGAGAGAGAGAGAGAGAAAAAAAAACGCTCAACAGTCATGGGCGAGTCACTCATTAGCAGGGTAGACTTTGATTCGGTCCTTGCAGTTTGCTGTAGGTAGCCTGAGTATGTCTGAGATGAGTAGGATTGGAATTCGGATGTATCTATATAGTTCGAAGATTTATGTGTGTGTGTGTATATATATATATATATATATATATATATATATATATATATATATATATATATATATATATATATATATATATATATATATATATATATATATTTATATTATGTAAGTCACTAAATCCACGTCAGAAGGTTAGGAAAACCGGGACTTTGTAAAGTACTTTCGTAGTTTATTCTACATTTTCAAGTTCACACCATGAATTTGAGAATGTATAATAAACTGCAAAAGTACTTGTTCAAAGTCCCGGCTTTCTCGCACCTTCTGACGTGGATTTAGTGATATTTTTAAGCACGCGTTCCTGCGTGCTGCATTGTATATATATGTCAGCATATATGTGTATATGTGTGTATATATATAATATAAAACCGCACATTTATGAACGAAAATTGAAGTCTTGTAAAAGTTACATAACATTAATACATTCATTTTCAAACCAACAAGAAAGGTGAAGAGAGAAACAATGCCTTTAGTGGGTTTAATACACTATTTTACAGCAACTAACTATAAGAAATTTTGACGTCGATACATATGGGAGATCTTTTAGTTCAACCAGACGTCACTAGAAAAAAAATAACAGCTGCCTGTAAAGATGCAGCTGTTGTTTCTCTATCTTATAGTTTCCAGATATACGCAAAGATGAAATGGTTAGTTCTGTTGTGAATCTGAATCTGATTTTATCTTGATATTTAAGGAGAAAGTTCAGTGCTTTGCTAAATGCGCTCATCTTTTACATAACTTGTGTTTTACCCTGTTATAGCATATTCCAGTATCTTCCTGAATGATTTTCAGGAAATTTTTCCCAGCCCCGGAGGCGGTAGGGGTTTCGATGTTAGAAGGAAATATATTTTTGTGGTTTTTATTCAGCAAGATTTGGTGAACGTGTGGATTCCTTATACAAACGCTCAAGGCCAAGCAAGGAACAGATGAATGAATAAAAAAGTGATTCAGGTGATAAGACAAGTTGGTTTACGTAAGTGCTGAAGGACCCAATTCTAGGGGGAAAAAAAGGAAACAGAAAATCAAGAGATTTTCACATTTTGTAAGTAAATAGAATGTAGCCGTGGCGGTGACCGTACTCGTTGACTCTTGAGCTCTTAGATCCTCTGTAGAGGTCCTGCTGCGGAAGCCGACGTGTAGGGAATATCTGGTGACTGTATGTTGCCCAGACCCGATGGAAACCGCGAAAAGAAGTGTGAAAGTAAAAAACAAGCGGCATATAACCCCTAGGGAAGTCATATAAACGTCGGGGAACAGGGAATTTGGAAGAAGATTCCAAAGCCGTGCAATCTGTTGATCTACCACTGCTATTCCCTCTAAAGGGATAGTGCTGTCAGTGCACCTCACATGGTGCACCGTAGGCATTACTAAAGGTTGTTTGCAGCGTCCCATCGGCCCCTAGCTGCCCCCAGTTCTTAGCCTTTTACTTAACCTCCATTCCTGTGCCCTGTCTTTCAGTTTGCTGTCCAACTACTCCAACCCCATCTTTTCACTTTCTTTTGCGCTTAATGGC
>NC_089756.1:15001225-15003725 GCF_040412425.1 Macrobrachium rosenbergii
AGAAAATGTTTGTGGTTCCATGTTAGTTAATGAATAGTATATGAATTCTGCAACGACGAAGAGTAAATTGGATATTATATTTCTTTTATAAATTTAGTAACTGTCACTTAGAAATGCAGCATTTTTCTTGAGTGCGTTAGGCAGTTGTAAAGAGAAGATATAAGAATATGTTGGTCTTAATTTTCTTTAACTAATATTTCAGTTTGCAAAACCGTGCCACAACTGGTTAAAATAAAAATAAAATTGTTTCTTGAAGCATTTATGTGAAGGCGAACTTTCTTTACCTTAGAAAATTAACATCATTCGTGGTATGTCACAGTTGAATGACAGGAGATGAATATTTATTGCAGATGTATGAATAAATTTATTGGGGAATCATTATAAGCTAATCGAATCAAAATCGGGGGAAAGTGCACAAAACTTCTTCTTATATGCAGTTTTACTGAATACTTTTATTTCTCAGTATTTTATAATATAGAATATTATTATACCAAGTCTCTTGATTGTGAATACCTCACTCACTTGAATAAAATGGCTTGGTACGATACATGTAAAGTACATGCGCTTCCGGGGTCTAAGCGATGTCTGGCAGGGCAGCCGATCGAGACTACGGTCTACCCCAAAGCCAAATCAAAGTCCTTCAAAGAAGGCATCGTGCTTACCCCATACAAAAAATGGGAAAAAAAAGCACGTTAAAAAGAGAAGACGACGAAGTGTATCGGTGAATGAAGTGGTTGTTATGGGGCGAAATGCATTAACAGTCAGTTTCGTAGTTATCTATATCCTCATTTAATCATGGGATGATATTTAAAAACGAATTTTGAATTGTCGTATATTTTACGCTTCCTAAAATAAAACTGTAAGGTGAAAACGGAATTTTACGAATATAGAATAAAATTACTGCAAGGAGAGACGGCAGCAGATATGTATACAGATAGTAACCACTCTGACTGGAAGTCAGGAGCGGATTAGGAAATCTTGTAGCCAGGCTTTCTGCGGTCCATTTTTATGCCTCACAAAGTTTATACTGTGCACAGTACTCCCTTCAGTCGATAACGAAAGCAGCTGTTACTCTCGACTGTGCTCTTTCTTTGTCGTAATATTTAAAAAAAAACATATATATATCATTTAATCCTGCAAGGAAATTATTTATTTTATGCAAGACAGGGGATTTCCTATTTAGTAATCTTCCACGGTTGTTCGTCGGAAATTTAACGAATCCAGAGGTCCACTCCGATCCTTTTTATTTCCTATAATACCTTGCCTTGCCATTGGTCAAACGCCTGTGCTGGCATAAGGCCGGTTTTATCTACTCTTGAAACCAACGTGATCTGCATTTCTCAGGAAACGTCCGCTGTCGTAGTATGTGTTCGTGCCATTGCATTTGCCAACATTTACTTTTTATGTCCGCTGTCGTAGTATGCGTTCGTGTCATTCAGATGTTTCAACATTTGCCGTTTACGTCAGTTGTCGTAGTATGCGTTCGTGTCATTCAGATGTTTCAACATTTACCGTTTACGTCCGCTGCCGTAGTATGTGTTCGTGCCATTTAGATTTGTCAGCATTTACCGTTTACGACCACCGTCGTAGTATGTGTTCGTGTCATTTGGATTTGTCAGCATTTACCGTTTACGACCACCGTCGTAGTATGTGTTCGTGTCATTTAGATTTGTCAGCATTTACCGTTTACGACCACCGTCGTAGTATGTGTTCGTGTCATTTGGATTTGTCAGCATTTACCGTTTACGACCACAGTCGTAGTATGTGTTCGTGTCATTTAGATTTGTCAGCATTTACCGTTTACGACCACAGTCGTAGTATGTGTTCGTGTCATTTAGATTTGCCAGTATTTATCGTTTACGACCACAGTCGTAGTATGTGTTCGTGTCATTTAGATTTGCCAGCATTTACCGTTTACGACCACAGTCGTAGTATGTGTTCGTGTCATTTGGATTTGCCAGCATTTACCGTTTACGACCACAGTCGTAGTATGTGTTCGTGTCATTTGGATTTGCCAGCATTTACCGTTTACGACCACAGTCGTAGTATGTGTTCGTGTCATTTAGATTTGCCAGTATTTATCGTTTACGACCACAGTCGTAGTATGTGTTCGTGTCATTTAGATTTGCCAGCATTTACCGTTTACGACCACAGTCGTAGTATGTGTTCGTGTCATTTGGATTTGCCAGCATTTACCGTTTACGACCACAGTCGTAGTATGTGTTCGTGTCATTTGGATTTGCCAGCATTTACCGTTTACGACCACAGTCGTAGTATGTGTTCGTGTCATTTAGAGTTGCCAGCATTTACCGTTTACGACCACAGTCGTAGTATGTGTTCGTGTCATTTGGATTTGCCAGCATTTACCGTTTACGACCACAGTCGTAGTATGTGTTCGTGTCATTTGGATTTGCCAGCATTTACCGTTTACGACCACAGTCGTAGTATGTGTTCGTGTCATTTGGATTTGCCAGCATTTACCGTTTACGACCACAGTCGT
>NC_089756.1:15008725-15016225 GCF_040412425.1 Macrobrachium rosenbergii
AACACACCCCCCCCACCCCCACCCCCCACACAAGACTAAGGCCGCCGCCTCGCACGCTTCTTCCTTGCAGCGCCCCTGACAACTGAAAAGGAGCATTTATAGATCCCAACAGCTATTAAATCTTTCCGGGCGATAAGCCGGACGACTATGTCTGTTAGTGTTCAAGCGATACTGCTTATCGCCGATCGCGGATCAAGATGATATCTGTTTGGACTCCCGCCCCTTTAATTGCGCAAAAGGCGGCTCCCTTTTGCGAGCTGCGAATACTAAGGGCTTTGCGGTGTTCGAAGGGTTTTATGGCTCTCAGTTTTTGAAAATATATTTGGTGTTTGTTACTTGATTTATGGCCTTCATTTTTTGAAAATAGATATATGGTGTTTGTTACCCGATTTGTGGCCTTCATTTTTTAAAAAAAGTATATTTGGAGTTTTTTATTCGATTTATGGCTTTCAGTTTTTGAAAATGTATTGGGTGTTTGTTACTCGATTTATGGCCTTCAGTTTTTGAAAATATATTTATTGTTTGTTACTCGATTTATAGCCTTCAGTTTCTAAAAATATATTTGGTGTTTGTTACTCGATTTATGGCCATCAATTTTTGAAAAAATATTTATCGTTTGTTACTCGATTTATGGCCTTCAGTTTCTGAAAATATATTTAGTGTTTGTTACTCGATTTATGGCCTTCAGTTTTTGAAAATATATTTATTGTTTGTTACTCGATTTATGGCTTTCATTTACTGAAAATATATTTGGTGTTTGTTACTCGATTTATGGCCTTCAGTTTCTGAAAATATATTTATCGCTTGTTACTCGATTTACGGCTTCAGTTTTGAAAATATATTTGGTGTTTGTTACTCGATTTATTACCTTCAGTTTTTGAGAATATGTTGGGTGTTTGGTACTCGATTTATGGCCTTCAACTTTTGAAAATATATTCGTTTGTTACTCGGTATATGGCTTTCATTTTATGAAAATATGTTTGGTGTTTGTTACTCGATTTATGGCCTTCAGTTTTTGAAAATATATTTGTTTGTTACTAGGTATATGGCTTTCATTTTTTGAAAATATGTTTGGGGCTTGTTACTCAGGGTGTTTATTACTCGATTTATGGCCTTCAATTTTTTAATATATATATATATATATATATATATATATATATATATATATATATATATATATATATATATATATATATCACAAATACCACAGGTGAAAACATAGTCAAACCTGTCAGGACCTACACCCGTCTCTTATCTTTCATCTGTGGTAATGTGTGATAAATGAATCACGTACAAATGTGATAATAATCTATATATATATATATATATATATATATATATATATATATATATATATATATATATATATATATATATATATATATATATATATATATATATATATATATATATATATATATATATATATATATTATATATATAAGTATTTTTTGGTGTTTGTTACTCATTGCGTCAGCTTCTTCGAGGTATATGCATTTGGTTTTCAGTTTGTGGTTTATTATTATTATTATTATTATTATTATTATTATTATTATTATTATTATTATTATTATTATTATTGAAGATGAACCCTATTCATATGGAACGAGCCCCCGGGGGACAGTGACTTGAAATTCAAGCTTCCAAAAAATATGGTGTTCATTAGGAAGAAGTAAGAGGGGGCGATGTAACATAGAAATAATGGATCAGATTTAAAGATTTTATGTATAGATAGACATTTTTTTTATTCTAGTATGTTTCCCCATAGAGGGAGTGGCTCCATAGATCAGTTCACAGAGTCCACCTCTGGTCTCCCAGGTACCAGGTCCGGTAGATTGATCTCTGCCATGTAAGTTTTTATAGGGTGAAGTACCCTGACCACTCCTTAGTACTCTGACCACTCCTTAGGGGTATACTCCTTGTTGTACGAGTCGGTAGAGTTCTCGGCTAGCACTCTGCTAGGCCCGAGTTCGAGTCTCCGGCCGGCCAATGAAGAATTAGATGAATTTATTTCTGGTGATGGAAATTCATTTCTCGCTGTAATGTGGTTCGGATTCCACAATAAGATGTAGGTCCCGTTGCTAGGTAACCAATTGGTTCTTAGCCACGTAAAATAAGTCTAATCCTTCGGGCCAACCCTAGGAGAGCTGTTAATCAGCTTAGTGGTCTGGTTAAACTAAGGTATACTTTTTAACTCCTTAGGGGTTAGCGAACCGAGAGCTTGCTCGTAGTACGAGGAAGCAGAGGTAGCAGCGCTGTTTTAAGAACACATGCGTACGCACGCACGCACGCACGCACGCGTAGTGAGTACATATAAATATATACGCAAATACTCATCCATGCAAGTTTTGGACGGGCTCGCAAGCACGGCCGTTGACGAACACGTTTATCTAAATGTAAAATTTCACTTCTTAGTATTTGTGAAAGACTTGAGGAAAAAGATATAAATGAAATGTTCGTACAGTTATAGGGGAAATTTTTCACTCAGTTGTACGATGTCATATGTCATGAGAGATGGCAGTCATGATTCCGCCTTCGTCCTGCAAAGGAAAGCATGTCGGATTTGGACGAATGAATGTCATATATATATATATATATATATATATATATATATATATATATATATATATATATATATATATATATATATATATATATATATATATAAATATATATAAATATATATATATATATATATATATATATATATATATATATATATATATATATAGCATGATGATAATATATATATATATATATATATATATATATATATATATATATATATATATATATATATATATATATATATATATATATATATATATATATATATATATATATATATATATATAGCATGATGATAAATAATATTGCCAAGACCAGGAAGAACATTAAGCTATATATATATATATATATATATATATATATATATATATATATATATATATATATATATATATATATATATATATATATATATAGATATGTACACATAATGCGTTCGTGAGAGGACGAGATGATAAAATTCTGAAGCTTTAGGAGGGAGGGGGTAACACACCTACAAAGTACCAGGTACATGGATGGAAAGGTAGCAGTAAGAAAGGGCCTTAATATCCAGCAATTGCAAGCGTGTGTGCGCAAGGCAGAGGCACGCAAACTGTGTGTCGGGGATTACGAAGCTCTTTTGATGTGCCGTCTTCTTAGGTGAATGGCGTGGATAGCGTTGCGTGATTCATCTGCACTGGAGGTTCATCCGCGACCAAGCATTTAAATTAGTAATGTGGTGTTGGTCAAAGTCTTGTTTTGCTCTGGGTCCACCCTCGCCTCCCCTAATGAATGAAACGGGGTTGTTTGAATATGTGTGAATGTGTCGGTGATTTTTGTCTTGTCTTTTCGTAGGAGCCTCCCAGGTCACGGACAAGGCTTAATGTAGGAAGAAAATATGAATAAAAATCTATACCGATCCCTTTGCTCAACTCTCTCTATCGGTTGGGTGCTGGGGCCGTTGGTGATGGGGGTGGATTTAGGCCCAGTTCCTGAACATTTTTGCCTTTGTTGAGCGAAAAAGTTTGCTGTGCACGTTGTAATTAATAGGCTGAGGTGGGTCTCAGCCCGAGTAAGTGGGTAAGTAATCACGGGGCTAGCTACCTATAATTATAGTACCAGCATACTTGCTGGAAACCGGAATGTTAACACTTCATGAAGTCATGCTGTCTGAAACAATAGACGCACGAGTAAAATGTACATTTATCTGTTGGCACATACGCTTTTGTTTAATAATATATAACCATACACAAATATTTGCAGTGCAATGGAAAAATATATAAAGACATGATGTATATAGACATATATACATATATATGTATAATTATACATGTATATACATGTATATTTATGTGCATATATATTTTTATTTATATGTATACATGTATATGTATATATAATATATAATATAATATATATATATATATATATATATATATATATATATATATATATATATATATATATATATATATATATATATATATATATATTATTTTTTTACATATATCTATACAGTATGAGATCTAAACAAGATTAATAAACTTGCAGTCTTTGCAAACACATGGCGAGTTTTCATCTGGAAATACAGGAAGCCCTTGGTATTCCTCATTAAGAAAGCCCTACCCACGAAATAGGTACGTCGTATCACACCTGAGAATCCCTCCCCTCAAGGCCAGGTAAGAGGAGTACGATTAAAAATAGCGAAGGGTGCCGACAGGTCAGTAAGGAGCTTTGTCAATTAAAACCATCTCGGTATCTAGTCATCTGAAATGTCCGAGCCATGAAGGAAGATGCTGGAATATTCGTTTGCTTAGAACGACGAAGAAGAAAAAAATGTTAATTAAGATGGAAAAAAATGTTAATTAAGATGGGACATTCGTGTTTTGATGCCTCCGGATTTCCTAATAAAGTCGAACCTGATTTATGGTACCACGAGTTGGGATATTCATTGAATGTGGTTGGTAAATAGTTTTTGTGTGTGTGTGTGTGTGTTGGGTGTTGTGAGTAAATAAAGTTTGTGTCTGTATGTGCGTATGTGCACACACACGCACACACATATATATACACATAGGTAGATAGATAGATAGATTGATAGTTCACTTGATATAAGAAATCACACGATAACCAGATGAATACCGGACGAGTTGTTCAGTTCCGGTATTCAAATAATCTATCGTGTGATTTCATAGAAGGTACGCATATGAATCGTTAGACATTTTACTTTATTTTTGTTTGCGCATTTTTTCTTAATACTTTCGTATTTTTGTGATTCATTTTTAGTTTGTATTTGCTATTCTTTTTACCTAAGGTTTTATTCTTTTTACCTAAGGTTTTAGTAAGACAATTCATTTTATTGTAATTTCATTGATTCTCACCCTCGTCAGTTTTTCAACCTGGTGAGGTTTTATGCCTCGAAAGCTCGCGAAATAAAATATTTTCTACCTGGCCTTGGCAATATTATTTATCATCAAGCTAATGCATATACTGTATATATATATATATATATATATATATATATATATATATATATATATATATATATATATATATATATATATATATATATATATATTATATTTTTTGTGTACGTATGCATTTATAATTCGATGCATGATGACTGGTCGCCCTAGTTATTTTCGGCGAGTTAAAAAACAAGTAAAAAATGCGCCGAAGTTTCCTCGGCGCAATTGAGTTTTCTGTACTGCCGCTACAGTGTATAATCAAGACCATCAAAACTTTAACCACGGTCCAGTGGTGGCCTATCCTATATCGTTGCCAGAAGCACGATTGTGGCTAACTTGAACCTTAAATAAAATAAAAAACTACTGAGGCTAGAGGGCTGCAATTTGGTATGTTTGATGATTGGAAGGTGGATGATCAACATACCAATTTGCAGCCCCCTATCCTCGGTAGTTTTTAAGATCTGAGGGCGGACAGAAAAAGTGCTTGCAGAATAAAGTGCGGACGGACAGACAAAGCCGGCACAAGAGTTTTCTTTTACAGAAAACTAAAACGTGAAGGAGTTCTAGAAATGACTGAGAAAGAGATAGGTAAATGAAAAGAAAAGAGCACTATTATTTTTTGAATTATGAAAGTGCCCATTTCCCAACAGTATGTGAGAATTTGATAGTACTTTTATAGAAAAATATATATATAGAATTAAAATAACGCAGCGGTTCGCGTTATCCGTCTAATGTAATACAAGTATACTATGCTTTGATTTGGTTTTGACTTCATTTATAATTCACGTTGAACGGTAATGCAGGCCTATGGTCGAATTTTTTTGTATTTAAAGTAGAGACCGGAGTTAAGGGAACATTAACTGTTCTTATGTAAGTCAGGCTTACAAAAGAAAAAAAAAAAAAGAAATGAAGACGGTTGAGGTTTTCGAGTCCATGAGGAAAACGTTGAGCATTTTGGGTTCATGAGGAAATTGTTGAGATTTTCGAGTCCATGAAGAAATCGTTGAGTTTTTCGGGTCCATGAGGAAATTGTTGTTCCTTTTGGGTCCTTGAGGAAATTGTTCATATTTTCTGTTCTATGCGAAATCGTTGAACTTATCTGGTCCATGAAGAAGTCGTTGAGATTTTCGAGTTCATGAGGAAGTCGTTGAGATTTTTGGGCCCACGAGGAAATTGTTGAGAGATTTTCGAGTCCATGAAGAAATCGTTGAGCTTTTCGGGTTTGTGAGGAAATCGTTGAGGGTCCATGAGAAATAGTTGTTCCTTTTAGGTCCATGAGGAAATTGTTCAGATTTTCTGGTCCATGCGGAAGTCGTTGAACTTTTCTGGTCCATGAGGAAGTCGTTGAGATTTTAGAGTTCATAAGGAAGTCGTTGAGGTTTTCAGGTTCATGAGGAAGTCGTTGCGTTTTTTTTGGGTTCAGGAGGAAGGCGTTCAACTATTTGGTTATATTAAGATATTGTTGAACTTTTTTTCTGTTGACCCCATCAAGTCTGTCACCACTGCAGCCCTTCTGTCTTGATGAAGTTTTCTGTGGGCATGATTCCTTGAAGTGTTAGTCTTTCTTCACAGGGCAATTATTCCTCCCTTAGAAAAGGAGGGGGAGGACGAGGACGAGGACGAGGAGGAGGAGGAGAAAAGAACCCTAATAATAATATCTCATCACGTCATCGTAAATACGTTATGCAGGGGTCTGCTTATAGCTTTTGTGTAAAACCCGACAGTCTGTCGGGGTGGTCTGAGGAGCTAAGTGGGCCTTGAAGACCCTCAAAGAATGCAGTGTTGGCACAAGGGACGTGCATAACTTATTAACGCTGCCGCTCCGGGTGTCAGCAGAACAGCTGGGTGCGGCTGAGGTTGGTAATACATCACGGCTGGAGGTATGAGCCAAGCATCTACATTTCTTGTGAATATATCATGTTCTTGCGATGCTTTGCCCTGAGCTGAAATTTATCCTTACAGCGGTTTTGTTCTTCATGAGTTTGGCCACCGTGTGAAAATGTTGACGTAAAATAGGCATTCTCTCTCTCTCTCTCTCTCTCTCTCTCTCTCTCTCTCTCTCTCTCTCTCTCTCTCCTCCTCCTCCTCCTCCTCCTCCTCCTCCTCCTCCTCCTCCTCCTCCTCCTCCTCCTCCTCCCGAGATGCAACGCTCTGAATAAAGATGTACTTTGTGGGAAAACATTGTTTGCTATTTAACTGGCGCTTTACTCTGTAAAAGAAAATCTTGTGGCTCGATAATGTTCATTTCAGGAGATTTATCCATTCGATTTAGTATTTTTATTTCTCTTATACACACTTTTGATATCGTTGCATTATGGACACTGAAAGATTTATGCAGTAATCTGCGTGTTATAAGTCGTATTGGAAGTTCGTCATTCTTGTAAAATGTGGCTGCTGCCTTGGGGGTACTTTGAATTCTGAAGAGCAATCGAACTTTAGAGAAATTTGGCGAGAAACATTTCACCTCTGAAACATTTCATCTCTTGTA
>NC_089756.1:15018725-15036225 GCF_040412425.1 Macrobrachium rosenbergii
TATTTTCTTGCCTCTCCAATTCCTTGAAAAATCTTTGAATTTAACAGACCGAGTGCTGCCCTCTACAGTCCCCTGAAAAATCCTTCAAATAGACAGACCAAGTGCTGCCTTCTTCAATTCCCTGAAAAATCTTTGAAATAAACAGACCGAGTGCTGCCCTCTACAATCCCCTAAAAAATCTTTCAAATAGACAGAGTGCTATCCTCTACAATTCCCTGAAAAATCTTTCAAATAGACAGAGTGCTGCCCTCTACAATTCCCTGAAAAATCTTTGAAATAGACAGACCGAGTGCTGCCCTCTACAATCCCCTGAAAAATCTTTCAAATAGACAGATTGCTGTCCTCTACAATTCCTTGAAAAATCTTTCAAATAAAATCTTTCAAATAGACAGAGTGCTGTCCTCTACAATTCCCTGAAAAATCTTTCAAATAAAATCTTTCAAATAGACAGAGTGCTGTCCTCTACAATTCCCTGAAAAATCTTTCAAATAAAATCTTTCAAATAGACAGAGTGCTGTCCTCTACAATTCCCTGAAAAATCTTTCAAATAAAATCTTTCAAATAGACAGAGTGCTGTCCTCTACAATTCCTGAAAAATCTTTCAAATAAAATCTTTCAAATAGACAGAGTGCTGTCCTCTACAATTCCCTGAAAAATCATTGAGATAAACAGACCGAGTGCTGCCCTCTACAATCCCCTGAAAAATCTTTCAAGTAGACAGACCGAGTGCTGCCCTCTACAATCCCCTGAAAAATCTTTGAGATAAACAGACCGAGTGCTGCCCTCTACAATCCCCTGAAAAATCTTTGAGATAAACAGACCGAGTGCTGCCCTCTACAATCACCTGAAAAATCTTTCACGTAGACAGACAGAGTGCTGCCCTCTACAATCCCCTGAAAAATCTTTGAGATAAACAGACCGAGTGCTGCCCTCTACAATCCCCTGAAAAATCTTTCAAATAGACAGATTGCTGTCCTCTACAATTCCCTGAAAAATCTTTCAAATAAAATCTTTCAAATAGACAGAGTGCTGTCCTCTACAATTCCCTGAAAAATCTTTCAAATAAAATCTTTCAAATAGACAGAGTGCTGTCCTCTACAATTCCTGAAAAATCTTTCAAATAAAATCTTTCAAATAGACAGAGTGCTGTCCTCTACAATTCCCTGAAAAATCTTTCAAATAAAATCTTTCAAATAGACAGAGTGCTGTCCTCTACAATTCCCTGAAAAATCTTTCAAATAAAATCTTTCAAATAGACAGAGTGCTGTCCTCTACAATTCCCTGAAAAATCTTTGAGATAAACAGACCGAGTGCTGCCCTCTACAATCCCCTGAAAAATCTTTCAAATAGACAGATAGTGTGCTGCCCTCTACAGTTACCTAAAAAAATCTTTGAAAAAGACGGACAGAGTGCTGCCAGTAACTTGGGTAAAATAAAAATAAAAAGGAAAATAATTAGGGAGGCAGAAATGGTTTCTTCGGAAGGGAAAGCCCCCTGGAAAAGTAAGGCCTTGTGTGCATTCACTTTCATATAAATGGACGCATTTCATGTACGTTTAATCTTTATTTGTTCATATTTATTTCTTTGTTATTTGCATCTTCAGTTTTCATAAACGTGTTTTCTCTGTTCTGTTTTTCTCGTAGTTTTGGTAATTTTTCCACATGAGCTTTTTAACTTTTCCTTTTAGTAGTTGTTTTCGAAAATCCCGTTCTTGAGTCGTCTGCTTAACAACGTGTTAGTCTGCATTTTGAGTCGAAATTAACCGGTTAATAAAATGTTGGAGCTAGGTCTTCACAGTCTACTACCGTTGTTTAAAAACAGAAGTGAATAAATGCATAAAAGTCATCATCATTAACGCCTTTAATTCGGATGTTCCTTTTTTGGGAACAGAGGTAAAATGAACCGTACAGACAGGGTGCACCCTTGTCTCACACCGCTTCAGCATCACAAAAGTCACTCATCCATTTACATATTCTTACACACGCTCCGCTTCCATCATGAAGACTTTCAGTCGCTTTCAGAAAATAATCCTCAACTTCCTCCACACTGCATACCTCCTTTTCTTAAAATGCAAAACTGTTTGAAAAAAGGTATGACCGATTATCGGTGAATACTAGGTCGATGAATGCCCCTTGGCCAGTGAGCGACCCCGGGGGTTAAAAGTTCGTCCTCGCATGGAATGGATTCCGGCCATTTGTGAAATCTGCATAATTTGGTCAAGAGATGACACGAACCGAACCGGTGCCACGGGCAAGAACTGCAAAAAGCAAAATGCTCTCCTCTGTCAGTCGGAAAGACACTTTAATCCGCTAATTTTGAATTGCTGACGTCATTTCCAGGTGTTCCAAAAGGTGTTTCTTGAAAAATTCTGTAAAAATACTTTTATTCTTCAGGGAAGATTTAGTTTTGAATTTCCCAAATTAGAACTGAAATTGTCAGTTCCAGACTTTCCAAAAAAAAACATTCTCGAAGAAGAACTTCTGGTAAAAAGGTACCATTTCCTTCGACGGGCAGGCAACTTTTCATTACCGTAGTCATTGCCAGGTTGTCCAAAAAATGCTTGAAGAGAATAGTGATTTTGGGGGTAGACCACTAGAATCTTCGCGTATTCTGCCCCTAGGAGTAAAGGAGACAGTCGGCGACCCTATGTAATGGAATTCGTTCAGTGTTATTAAACCAAAATACATGGCGATTGCCTGCGCTCAGAGCTAGCTGTCGATTTCACGGTCGCGGGGCAAAGTGAAACCAAGGATGCTTGAGCATGGGCAATTTCATGCGTTGATATACGTAATTCTATTGATTTTTGCTGTGACGTAATGCAGCGGCATTTGCGCGAACGACAGCCTGCTGATGGCGCTCGAGTTAGCGGCAGTTGTTCTGTCAAACAGCTAAGTATCAGCATCGGAGCCGTCGTTATCTCGTGGGGTCCCTAAGCTCTCATTTTTGCATTTGCAAAAAAGTGGAGAAGAGGACATAGAAGGGAAAAGGGGGTTTCCGAAATTTTGGATGCTGCGGAAATCCTTCTACTATTAAAAAGAAAGATGGTTAAAGTAGTAAAAAGAAAGATGGTTAAAGTAGATGCTCTGTTTTATTATTATTATTATTGTTATTATTATTATTATTATTATTATTATTATTATTATTATTATTATTATTATTATTATTATTATGGGACCATAACCAGTCAAGAAGCTATCCGCTTGCTTATGAAGCTTCCATTGAGTAATTATCCTTGTAAGAAAACAGAAAACAACTGAAGCAAGATAGATATAAAAACACTGCGAAAACGATAATTGAAATTGAATTGCTTACGTAAATATACAGTGAGTAGCACGTAACGAATGATAATATTTATATAATACGAAACTAACTCGGTTCGCAAGACGCGTATCATAAACTAAATCATGAGGTACAGAATGCTGTCGTTTCGCAAGACGCTTTATCATGCGATAGATCACGAGTCAGGATTAGCTGTCGGGTTGCAAGACGCTTATCTTACAGTAAATCATTAGTCACAGGATGCTGTCCTTTTGTAAGACGCGTATCTTGCACTAAATCATTAAGCACCGGATCTAAGCACGAGCGGAATGTTGGTTCAAATTACTGAAGCTTAGGGAAGGTGGCTGAACAGAGAGTCTTCTGACCATGGTCCGAATGGTCAGTATATTGTCAGGAAAAAAAAAAAAGTCATCAGATCGACGCGAATAATGTTTGCTTTTCCTTGTTCCAGAAAGACGACAAACAATATAAAGTAGTTGGTATTTTTTTGTGTTTATTTTTGTAGAGACTGGAGTCCCTGCAAACAGAATATGCCTAGCATTCCGGGAGCAGTGGATGACTTATTTTGTTAATACTTCTAAAAGAGTTAGCAAGGAGACGGCGGCTGAAGTATTGTGACCTATATAAAATGCACATATATTCCAAAGCTAGAGCTGCATGGCAATTGATCCATACATGCATTAAAATCTCTCTCTCTCTCTCTCTCTCTCTCTCTCTCTCTCTCTCTCTCTCTCTCTCTCTTCTCTCTCTCTCTCTCTCTCTCTCTCTATAGATATATATTATATATTAAATATGTATAATATATATATATATATATATATATATATATATATATATATATATATATATATATATATATATATATATATATATATATATATATATATATATATCAACAGCTAAAGAATGAATTGGCAATGACCGTTCTATTGCTTTTTCGTTAGAGGCCTCCCCTCCCCGAAATCCTCGGTCGGTGAGGAAATAGCCTATCATTGATGAAACATAAAAATATACAGTACAAGTACACTCTCTCTCTCTCTCTCTCTCTCTCTCTCTCTCTCTCTCTCTCTCTCTCTCTCTCTCTCTCTCTCTCTCTCTCTCTCTCTCTCTATATATATATATATATATATATATATATATATATATATATATATATATATATATATATATATATATATACACATACACATATTATGCATGCACATTATTCGGGAATGAACATTTGTTTTTAAAGGCTTACATATGCCCACAGCACACGATTCTAGCCTGACTGACCTTTCTGGGCAACCTGAACTCTCGTAAAGCAAGGGACACGGAGGCGCCTGGGCCTTGTCCATAAACAAAGTGTCCCTGCAATAAACAAAGCTTCGCTGACATTTCTTTTACAGTAGAATAGGTACCATTACTCTAGGCTTATCAGACACGTCCCGAACAGCATATCCATCGACAAGTTAAGATTATTTAATAGCCCATTGTATTGTCTGATTGGACTTTCCCTGTTCGTTTTGCATGTTTTCAGAAAGCTGCTTCGTTTTTTTTTTTGGGAATATATTTTTTTAGGGGGCTAAAGTTAATATACCTATTTATGTAAAAATATTGATATACGACCAAACTACAACAACTGTTATAGTTAAAAAAAAAAATATATATATATACACGTGTGTGTATTATATATATATATATACATATATATATGTATATATATATATATATATATATATATATATATATATATATATATATATATATATATATATATATGTATGTATGTATGTATATACTGTATATATATATATGTGTGTGTAATACACACTCACACACACACACACACGTACACACACACACACACACACATATATATATATATATATATATATATATATATATATATATATATATATATATATATTATAACTATAACAGTCTTCGGGGAGAAAAGAAATAAAGCTTTCCCAATGTACATGAAGATGAAATAAACTCCATGTAGTTAGGTCGTATATCAATATTTTTACATAAATAGGTATATTAACTTTAGCCCCTAAAAATATACACACATATACGCATATATATATATATATATATATATATATATATATATATATATATATATATATATATATATATATATATATATATATATAATTATATATATTGATGACAGGACCTCATTTAAACAGGATGGTATCTAACGGAGATTTTTATTCAAAAATAAAGCTACAAGCTTTCAGGGACTTTCCGTCCTCATCTTTTGGTAGCCTTTATTAATTAATTGTGCAAATGTGTGTGTGTGTATATATATATATATATATATATATATATATATATATATATATATATATATATATATATATATATATATATATATATATATATATATATATATATATATGTGTGTGTGTGTGTGTGTGTGTGTGTGTGTGTGTGTGTGTGTATGTATGTATGTATGTATATGTATATACTGTATATACATATCTTTGGCCTCTAGAGTGGGTGGCTCCAGAATTTGTCAGTCTTCTGGTCTCTGCAAAGTTTCTTGGGATGATGTTGTTAGCCTCATGCCCTTTTCCACCTTGGGTGCAACCCACGGCAGTCATAATCCAACGCTCATGGCAACAGAGGTGCAGTAGTATGTATTTAACAGCATTGACCTGAAAAATCGCTTAGTGGTTTTGCTTTAACTTCGCATTGTTGTGATTCCAAGTTCAGTCCTCGCTCATGACTTGATAGCTCTCACTGTCAACGCTACCTTAATGTCTCTTTTTCCGTAGTGGGTAGTGCCATCAGTGCACTTCATGCGGTGCACTGTAGGCATTACTTAAGGCTCTTTGCAGCGTCCCTTCGGCCACTAGCTGCAACCCGTTTCATTCCTCCTCCTGTTTCTCCATTCATATTCTCTTTCTTCCCTTGTGCTTTCCACCCTCTCCTAACAGTTTTCCGCCTGTTACACATTTCAAACCTATTTACTGTCAATTTCCGTTTGAGCTCTGAATCAACTCATAGGTGCAGCGCTTTGAATCAACTCATAGGTGCAGCGCTTGTAATTTGACCTAAATTCCATATTCTGTTCTGTTCTATTATTGTTTCTGAGAGTTAAAGATTGGAAACTTTGGTTGGACTCATTATCTGCCCTCCTAAGTCTTCAGAAGCCGCTGCATGGCTCCTCTTGGCTCAAGCTTGTGTAGAGATTGAACTTGGGTCTTGACCAAATGTGTGAACGTTCGGTTTCCAAGGCTCCCTGCTAAAGCCCAGTGATCTGCGACTTGTTCCTGCCGCTGAAGGATTGCTTATGAATCTGGAAACATACGCTGGTGAGAACTACCTAGTTACTGGATCTCAATATATTCTTTAAACTTATGTATATTGGACATATTCCGTATAGACCCAGCCTACCTGTTTATTTCCAAGGTACTAGGAGTGCAGTTCACATGCAAGTCTAGTATCATATTTAAATTTATCGAGGAAACAGGTTTTCATAGAATTATGTATTTCAAATCTTTTATTGCACTCTTAGTGCTTTTATTCGTGCTTTTTTTTAGTTAAACATATATATTTGATTGAATATATCAAATTCTTGGCTTTCATTTCTCAAATATTTTAGACGATGGCAATAGTTTCTGTGAAGCTATTTGGTACAAAATCAATCTCTCTCTCTCTCTCTCTCTCTCTCTCTCTCTCTCTCTCTCTCTCTCTCTCTCTCTCTATTTGATTTACAAAAATGCTTAGTTGTTTACCCAGTGGCAGAAACTTGGGATTTGTAAAGACATGAATGTCCAGATGGGAGGTCGATAGCAAGCCCTCCACGAAAAGTCTGGCCTTATCTGAGTGTCTGTAAATTTCCTGCTTTGTTTTATGTATGTGTATTTCACGTCTGTCACTGCTGCCTTTGTACGGGATAGCCGAACCGTCGTACCTGTACGTGCACATATATTTACACGGCGAGGAGAAACACTCTTACGTAACGTGCATTTATGTAAAAGGTGGGAAATAGAATGTCGAGTTGAATACAAGTCAGTTGTATTCTTATTTGTGTGTGGCAAGCGCCTCGGTTTGTGCGTTATTTGTGCACATACATACGTGAAGATAGTCAGATGGCTGAATTAGCTTTTTGTCAGGTATATTTTAAGAGAGGTTTTGCTTCTTGCCCCATCACTTTTAGAGGGTACTGTTTTCGCAGTGCAAATGTTGAAAAAAAAATGGGAAGTTCTTATAATGCATAATTTCATTAATTTCACGTAGCATTTATTTGCTTTATTCCCCCCCCCCCCCAGAATATTTCTTTTCTTTTTCAGTTGTACAGTAAAAAGTAAAAAACTTTAACATGTGACGCAGCACTAATGACTTCTGATGGCTTACCTAATATACAACATGGCTACAGGCCAGCTGGCGGGGAAGGTTGACGGGATTCCATTTGGTTAAAAATAAAATCCAGTTCTGTGAGATTTGCTCAGTGATTGCACAAGGATTGGTGATTGCGCAATGGAGGTAGTACTAATGGTTTCTTGCAGCGTTCCTTCGGTCCCAAGAACATTCCTATCTGCCTTATACTTTTCATCCTTTCCTTTTCTTCTCTTCCCGCTTAGCTGTCTAACTTCTTCAACTTTATATTGCCTCGATTTTGACCCTTTGAAAAATATATCCATCGCCCCGCCCTGTGGGTGTCCGGTGCGACTTACTGGTCTTGTTAAACAATTCGGTAATAATAATGATTAAATATATAAGTCAAGACGCTGGCAGCGCACTTGTCCCTTACCGGGGATGGTCGCAGGTTCGATCTAGCAGTGAATTAAAAATTGATTTCGAAACATTGCACGTAACCCAGTGTTGATTTTCAATAACAATGAATACGAATGTACAAAATGCATGCTCAGAATGGCGTATAGGGAGGCTCAGTATTCGAAGTTTTTTACCAAAGGAAAGGGCTCTTGGAAAATGGAAGGTTAGGTTGGTTAATCTTTAGTAGAGATTAGATCTCTCTCTCTCTCTCTCTCTCTCTCTCTCTCTCTCTCTCTCTCTCTCTCTCTCTCTCTCGAGTTGGAATCGAATATTAAGCTCCATATGATAACTGAGCATATGTTGGAGCGGTATACTTGAAATGAGAGCTGATTCTCGACCTACTGTATGTATTAAGCCCAAAAATATGACTGACGGGTGCCCAGCCTCACCGTCATATTTCTGCCTGAACATGTGCTAGGAACATATCACGGAAAGGGAGGTGATTCTTGAAATCTATATTATACCAGAGTATCTGCATGAGACAGTTTGTTTACTTCATGTATTTTGATGATATTCGATAGAAAAATTTTAGTAATTTATACTCGTGGCTTTCGTGATCTGTGGTTTTTATCATTTCTTCTTTCTCATCTGTTAGGTAAGTGACGCTCTTTGTAGATGTCTCTTGTGCTTCCTAATCGTAAGTATAAGATGCGTCATTATGGTACTTTTCTAGTAATTTTCGGTGAGTTAATTCGGGTATACAGTTCTTTTCAAGATGATTTATGATAAGATCTCGAGGTCCCTCCCAACTTTTTACCGAACGCTTCTTTCTTTTCTTTTCAGAAGCAGCTTGTCACCTTGTATATTAAATACTTTCGCAATCGGTTAGATGCGAGTGTTTTAAGAATTGTAAAATTATCTTCTTCGTTTTAGCAGACACTTCACAGAACCCTTGGCAGATTTCTTTGTGTATGCTCGTTCCATTTATGCATGATTTTCTATGCATTTTCTTCGCTCACTTATGCATACTCGATGCTTTGTCGTAATTATCGATCTGATGCCAGGAAATTGTTTTATTCTTCGGGTGTTGTGCGTGGGTGGGGTAGGGGGAACAGGTATTTGGGGAATGCTCCATTAACTTATCCCATCTGTCAGAAGCACACATAAATAGGTAAACCTTCAGTGCTTCAGTGACAGAAAAAGGAAATCTGTCACATAGATGAAAAGGATCCTACCATTTCTCTTTTGTAAAATTCACGAAGTAGATGGTTTTGAAGTCCTAAGGAAGTGAAGTAAGAATAAAGGCATGTATTTTCCGCTTTGCCACTTCATAATTATCAGTTCCTGGTTAATTGTAACGCCACAGACCTTCAGTTTATCGGTCAATCAGTTCCTGAGCATCGGTAGGATTTTCCTTTGATAGATAGGTAAATAGCATTGAAATATTAACAGTCTTCTTAGTGTTATTTAGATTAAGATTTATTTTGTTGAATTTAGCATTTTGATAACCTTCTGTTCTAACGCTGATTTATGGCACCAAGTCAATCACGCAGTCACTCAATTAATGCAATAATATGACAGCACTCCCGAAGGATCCTGTTGTATGTTGAGACACCATGAATGGGTCAGATGTAGAACCTCTTTTGAGATCTGAATAAATTGTCTTAGATCAAAAACAATACTTCTTTCCATTTATGATTTATTTTTTCATGATTTTCCCTGACGTTAGATTATCAAAACTGTAAAACATAGAAAAACCTGAAAGCTAAACATAATTATAAAAAAAGCCGATATACTTTGACTCTCATATGTTTTTAAATTTTTATGTTAAATACTTGTTTATTAAACAGAAGCACATCAGAGATCTGGCTACTAGAAATGGGAGAATTTTTATTTACAGAAATAAGAATTTCTATTTTTATTTATTGAAATACTTGAATGTTTCCTACGAATACACCAGAAATTTCAGTACTGAAAGAGGAATACGTACAAAGCATTGTGACATTCGTTTTATACATAATATCATATGTCAAAATAATTCAGTGATAAAGATGAAAATGTCTACGGAAAAAACTTCAGACATTTGCGTCTCCGAGAGAGAGAGAGAGAGAGAGAGAGAGAGAGAGAGAGAGAGAGAGAGAGAGAGAGAGAGAGAACTGATACTGTCATCATTTCGAGATCTTCAAAAACTGTTTTGTCATTGTTTCCGGATAGGGAATGTATGCGATTTATGCGATTGGGGGTTTTGGGGGGGGGGAAGGGAGATTTGGCTAAATACCCCCTTCCTCGCATCATTCCGGCAAAAGACATTACTTAAGAGGCAGATGTCCCATCAACTCTGGTATTTATTTGCTCACGTAAGACGAGCACAAGAAAAATGGAGGATGGCGTTCATACTAATTGCTCATTTTCAATGGGACGTCTCTCCACCGCGACCAGATCCCGTGTTCTGGATTCGCACAGTTATTTATTGGACGGTAAATATGGATTATCTTGTCACATGGCAATTAAGGACAGTCATGCTATTTTATTGTTTTTATATTTTATCTGCGCTGATATTTTACTTCTTCCTCAGACGTGCAGTATTTCATTAAGCATATTTTTATTTGCGTTAATACTAAGCGGTGGCGACCATGACATATATTGCCCCTTGAACCCCGCTGTTCAGTGGGATGCTTATGCATGACAACGGACGTTTATTGTTTATTTATGAATAATTATCATCTAGATGTCGGAATATGAATTAGCATACATTAAATAAAAAAAAGATCAAAACATATATACAAATGTTATATCAGTCATTTAATCCATCCTTAGAAACTACCTTAATTCCCAAAAGGATTTCATAGACGAAATTGTTAGAGACGATTTTCTTGACAAGTCTGAGTGACATAAGGGAAAGCAGATCTTGACATTATGTTTAATATCATGATTCAGATCTGCCGTTTGATATACTATGCAAATTCACGTCATTCAAGTCTGCTACTAATTAACATTTTATGCCCAATGTCTCAGTTTAAATTTATCATGGAAAGTATGTAAAATGTCATAATTCAAATGTCATGCAATATCATATGCGTAATGTCTCCATTTAAATGTCATTTGTTTGATAACATGTTAAGCGAAAAGTCTTATTAGGTTCTAATATATTTTACGGAAGACCTCGGCGCTTTTGCTAGCGCTCATATTATACGGAATGTCTAATTTCGAAGATGATATCTCTTGATTTCGTATTTTGCGTAACCTTCCCAGTTCGAAGCTGTCATTTGCATGTTCATATTTCCACAATGTCTTAATTCCAAATATATTTTGAATATTTCTATTTTGTTACAGTAATGTCACAGTTCGGAGCTGAAAGTTCATGTTTTCATTGTCCGAAATATTTTAATTCAAATCTGGTAATTCACATTGTTGTAGGGTATGGCTAATTTCTTATAAAACAATAAGTGATTCTTAATCAGTTTGTGGAGACTGCAGTGATTTTAGTATGCAGATCATTATGCCACATAATTACTGTACATTGTGATTCTACACAAATGAAACTGAAGTCTCTTAATGGAGTATTCTGTAGGAACCCCATTTGTTATGGACTCCCGGTTTAAGGTATAGCGGCACCAAAATGATAGAAGAAAGTTGAAAAAAGTACGAATATAGAATGATCTACTTTTTTTGCATACTGCTGCTATCAGAATTTACTGTGATAAAACTAGAATAATTATTTTTTGAAAGGTCACTTCTGCAACCGGGATAATTACCCGTTTGGTGTAAATGGGCCTTTGTCGATGATGTTACATGTATAACTGTAGTAATTAAATGCTTGGAAAAGTGGACCGGTAATGGTGACGTAAATAATACAACTGTTTTATATTGGTTGATGGGAAAATGAACCTTTGCTTATGACGTCACAGTTTACTGTAACTTGCTTTCTGCCACATTCTTTGCGAAATGAAAGCCACAGTAGTTGTATGGTCTGTAATTACCGCACTTCCCGAATAGGAATTACATCTTTTGGATTTAGGAATTATATTTTTGGGAGTATAGGAAATTTTTTGCTTATGAATTACTTTCTGTTTTGGTGGGGGAGTGGGTTCAGGGATTACATTTGTTGGGTTTAGGAATTACATTTTTGGGAGTTTATGAATGACATTTTTTAGAGTTTGCCTGCCAGTCCTAATGCTTTGCGAATATATTTTTGTGGCGTCGATGAACTTAGTTGCGGTGACGTCAGTTTCCAAAATCAGTCTGGCAATACCGAAACTAAGATTCCTTCAGTATATCACAGGGAATAATTTGGTTCCTGCTTTTTTATTTTTACCTTTTTCACCGTTGGTCTTCGGGTCTCATTCCTGACGTATTGCTCCTCAGGCCCAATTCATAAGGTTTGCTGCGTATACCATCCTTTTGCTCTTCTCCCGTTTTGGAGCTTGAATAAGGAGCGCAGGGATGTGGTTGGCAGTTGTGGGGGGGGAGGGGGGGCGGACTGGATGCTGAGCGGGAGCTCACTTTTTTCTTGCAATATCTCTAAATCATTCACCGATTAAGTAGAAAAATAGATGTCGGATACTTGAAAAAAATCGAAGTGTAACGTCGCCATCCGTTTACTTAAATTATTCATTATATAACGAAATAACTCTTGTGTCAGAGAGAGAGAGAGAGAGAGAGAGAGAGAGAGAGAGAGAGAGAGAGAGAGAGAGAGCAACACCTAACATTGCCGTAATGAAGCCATCTCCGCATTAACGAGAGAGAAGCTGCAGCGAACCACCGGGCACACATTCCCCCGAAACGAGCGGGAAAGGTTCGGCTGCATCTAGAGATGACGCCTCGATTTATCAACGCAACGCTCCCCTTTGCTCTCGGTTAAGCACGTGATCTATTGCACTCTAATTAGCATCTCAACTGTAACAGCGTTTGTAATCTTTCTGTCGTTTGAAAGATCTAGTGTGCCTCCTCGAGAGATAATCTTCCCTCGACCTCCTGGAGGTTTCCCTTGTGATGAATTAATCATCACTAATGAAATAATTCTAGGTTAAGTAACAAAGATGTATCCCCAGAAATTACAAACTGCCTAACAGAGCCCAATCACTCAAGCTCAGTTTCAGCCGCCTGTTGCTGATGTTGTGATGGAAGAGAGAGAGAGAGAGAGAGAGAGAGAGAGAGAGAGAGAGAGAGAGAGAGAGACTGATCCCGGTTTGGTGGGGGGCGGGGCATATAAAGGGCTAAGGTGTGGGTGAGAAAGACGTTTCAAGAAGTTGGCAGAGTCGGATGGAGATGGGAGGAGCCTGTTTCATGTTGTTGCAGGAATGATAACAACTTGCAGAGGGCGTGTGCGTATAGGATAACTTCATGAAAATATCTGAGAAATGAAAAATCATCCAAGAGTGCTTAAGTATTTGAATTAGCAAGATGCTAAAGAAACTTGGACTTGGATACAAGTGGAATGTGATCTCGTGATCAAAGCAAGATAAAGTCAGAATGCAATCAGTGTCCAGAGAGAGAGAGAGAGAGAGAGAGAGAGAGAGAGAGAGAGAGAGAGAGAGAGAGAGAGGGGGGAGGTGAGGTCGGGGAAGGGAGGGAAGGGCTGGGTAATTATGAATTACAGGAAAAGATGCCAGATTAGTGCACAAAGCATTGAATAGCAGAGTAATCCATTGTAGTAATTGAAAGTACCGAATCAAGGATAACTATACATTGTTTCTTTTTAATGTCAAAGATTTTCATACACAAACTAGGGTAGAATATCTTTAAAAAATGGGGTTTCTCTCGCGTCTCAAATTGAGAGAAGAGTAGTCATGAGATATCCATTTCGATTCTGTTAAATCTTCATTCTGTTTCCTGATTTGGCACAGGTGTGAGTGTATAAACTCCGAGCACAGTTTGTATATGTTTATATCCCAGTAAAGTGAGCCACGCGTCAATTTATTGATAATAACAGAAATGAGGCTACTTTACTTTTTTGAGATATTTTGTTTTTTAGTATTGATTTACCAAATAACAGAAGAGTAAATGGATAATGCTATAGCCGCATCCAACTAATGTGAAAACTACAATATCGTGCGTTGGTAACTTACTTGTCAACAGTGCGACCGATTTCTTAACGGCTGGTTGCCACGGCACGATAATAATAACCTTCGGACTCATTAGCCGCTGCCGCAGTAAAGCTCATCAGTTCCTGTTTCGAATTACCACTGCTTACCTTATTAAAGAGTTGTGTAATTCAAAGATTCTTCAAGTCTAAAACAGTCGAATATATGATGGTAACTATATTCAATAACGTTTTCCATTTCTGAACAAACCAACTTTTGCAACAGCAAAAGCTTGAAAAGCTTGGATAACAAGTTTACTGGGACACGAAGCTTGTGGCTGAAGAAATATTTTGGCTTATCAAGTAATATTAGCCTAATAATATAAAGATAAATGATATAAAAATTCCCCTGAGAATTCAGTTTTATTAAGTCGGTGCGCGCATGTCTTGGATGGGTAAATGTCGAGCTCCATACAACAACAGTATTCTCATGGGCAGAGGACTAACAATTTTTATCTAAAAAAAAAATCTATATCTACAAGCTTCTAGCATCCTTGAAGAGTCTGTTGTGAGCGGCAGTTGGTTGCAATATAGTCAAAGAGGCGAGTGAGTGAATCGTATGGACTTCAACATAAATTTTGAAACTTGGACGTATACCTGGTCTAAATCTTATAAAACAGCAACAGCTGATTAAATTTTGCACGTTGTATAGCTACATGATGAGGCCATTTGCAGTTTCCCCTGTGGGGAAAACTGCATCTAAATAACCCTTGACTGCTTAAAGCTCCTCGGACAGTGAATGCTGTTGCTATGTTGATTTTCGCGCATACTTGCTTGGTGACATCGCCTCCGGAAAACCCATTTGAATTGAATTATATTGGAAGTTGCTGATGCGATATTGATTTATTTAGCCTTTTGGTGAGTGAATTGGGGTTTTATCACAGTGTTCAAAAGCTTCTTTCTTGGATTTTTTTTTTTTTGTTATTGATTTTCCTTCGCTCAGCATTCAAAAGTGTGGCTCTGCAACAAATTCCAAATGTCCTTTTAGGGTAGTCTGGAAAGTTTTTCGTCTTTCCACTGTCAGTAATATCGTCTGTTATATACTGTATTACCTGCGCTGTTAAGTAATCATAGATCTGTGATCTCAAGCTTTCACCGAGTTTCTAGTGAGCTGAACTTTACATATGGAGTGAATGTGGAACGGCAAATTGATTGTTGTAGAGGAATAGCTGTGTTCTTCTGAATGTTCTTATTTACGTTAGTAATTTAAAAAAAAAATAATAAAAATAGGGACTAAAGAAGCAATATTACTTATTAGTATGTTATGAACGAAAATGGACGAACTGCAGGCCATTTCTCTTCTTTGGACCATGATGATTATCACATTTATCGCACATGGTGGTGGAATGCCCATTACGTTCGGAACGTAATCCAGGCTCCCATTACTTACACCGAGTCACGGTAGTTTGGCTTCCATTATAACCACGTCCTAATCATATCAATATAGGGTAACGTTCATGATAACGTTAATGACGTGACCAGTCATTAACGTAGATTTACGAGGACGGCCATAACTCGCGTTATACGGCAGCTTTGAGAAATGGATGGCGCTGCTTATTACCATCTAGGGGGGAAGCCCCATCAAGGCGTCGGCCAATTCCAACCAGCGATGGTAATTATTACCATAGAGTGGTCAGAAAGATCTCTCTCCTCCTCTCGCCCCATTCCGCCCATTCCCCGCCCCCTGTTCCCTATAACTGCATCGTCTGCATGGGTGTGTTATAACCGTTTAAAGCCTCCCCGGTGATAACACACCCAAACACTTCGTCTTCACCACCCACGTAGAAGAGGTGGACGCTGGATGCCTCGGTGCTTCCAGGACCCACTCCTGGGTGCCTGTAGTCAAGGCCTCTCTCTACTCACGCTGGAAGTCTGCAGAAAACGTAACTCTACGACAAATATGGTTTCTGTTATAGGACTAGAGTCTGGATCAGTGACTCGGCGGGCCATTTACTCCCAGGGGCTTCTCTCCATCAGTGTCTTGGAACCCGTAACCCAGCACTCGATCTGCGATTGGGCTTGCGTTAGGAAACCGATAAAAATCAAAGGGGGGGGGACAATGTTTTTTAATCTTCTTAGCGGTAATATTTATTTATGTGGACGTAAACGTACCCACATACTGTTTAAGCGTGTGCTTGCGAAGCAAATTCAATTTGTCCTACCGATTCGATGCAATTGATACTAAAGGATAAGGTTGCTTGCCGCATGCACTAGTCTTGTTTGTTGGCTTTCCCGGAGTTGTGAATGTTTATGTATGAAGAAGTGAACATCCGCATAAATAAAACTAAGAGGAGATCGGGAGATCGTTATATTTGGGGTAATATATCCTCCCTGCTGGTAAAGGGGTAGGGATACTACTCTGTATATACCATTCTGGCGTTCTCCCATTTATATCATTTAAAAATGAGCATTTTCTTTCTTCATTGTATCTGTTTTGCAGTTTTTAGCAAAGTTGCTTATATATATACATACATTAATATATAAATAAATAAATAAATATATATATATATATATATATATATATATATATATATATATATATATATATATATATATATATATATATATATATATATATATATATATATATATATAAATTTTAAGTTCAACATCAAATCTAATTAATGCATTTTGGATGATGACAGAGACCTAAAATCCCAGAATAAAATCTCATGCCGAAAAAACTTGAGGTAATTAGCATTTAATATTTATCAGATTTCCGTACGTGACAGTTGTTTGCCGGAGTAACGATTAACACAATTGTTATGATAAAACAACTGTAGTACGAGTTGCAGTTGTATGTAATACAGTTTCAAGGTGCAGTTCTTTCTTGAAAGCGTTCTTCTGCACTACCTCTGATGTTTCAGAAGCGAAATTCATTCTAAATGTCTTTCATGCTAAGCAAAAATGATGGAACGAGTGTGCAGTGTAAAGTTGATGGAATGCGCAAAGTAAAGTGGATGGAATGCGCAGACAGAGAAAACTTGGAGAATGCGCAGACTAGGTAAAATTGAAGGAAAGCGCAGACAAATTTCAAGTTGACGGAAAGCGCAGGTGAGCGGTAGCGCCAGCGAATGAGCGGTCTCTTAAGCAGATGTATTTTAAAATCAAGAACAAAGATCTCGTCTAAATGGGCTCTGGGAAGATAAAATGTTAAAATGTAATTTTCAACTCTGATTACAGATTAATGAGATTCAGGAGCCCCTGATATTTTTATGGTCTTATTTCTATTTTACAATCTAATTATGAAGATAGATGGCTGTTATAAATTTTTATCTTTCTTTTTAGGGCTTTGTTTATGGCAAAGTAAACTTTCTGGGATTTAATTGTTCGCGGACGGTGAAGAAACCCGAGGAATTTTATTTATTTGATGAAGCCATTCATTTGCTCTCGCTCTCGAGACAATTTATAGCCGGCCGGGTGTAA
>NC_089756.1:15038725-15043725 GCF_040412425.1 Macrobrachium rosenbergii
AAATTAACTTCGTTTATCGTGTGGATTCGGCACCCAATTTATTCTGCTATGAGAGTTTACACAGTCATGCCTGTTCCAAATCCAGATTCAAGAGAAGATTTGAAAGGAGACTTACTATGTAACACAGCCAATGCCGTCGAAACTTGCAACAAGCCTTATCGAAGTGGTGCAAGTAAGAATACCTTAGTTTAACCAGACCACTGAGCTGATTAACAGCTCTCCTAGGGCTGGCCCGAAGGATTAGACTTATTTTACGTGGCTAAGAACCAATTGGTTACCTAGCAACGGGACCTACAGCTTACTGTGGAATCCAAACCACATTATGACGAGAAATTAATTTCTAACACCAGAAATAAATTCCCCTAACGCGCGCGGGCCCAGCTCGAAGTGGTCTTGATTGAGGGCCTGAAGCCGATAGTGGTGTAGTAAAGTTGGCATTTTATGAAACGAAAATCTGGATGAGATTTAGTAAAAAAATTTGTGACGAATATTTCTTTTATAAGATTATGATGATAATTAACAGTCGTATATAGTTACTCTCGTTTGAGGTGGAGCGGATTTCGCAGATAAGCAGCGGTGTCTCATGTGAAGGCAAGCTTTTGTGAAGATTTGATAGATATTTATTCCAATAAACATTTCAGACTATAATTGGTAAAATCTGTTGTTCGTTTGTTGGGGAAGATGAGGACTGCTTTATGAGGTATTCTTGCGCTTTGAATGAGTAAATCTAATTCCATTTAAATGCCCACGTGAAGTACAAGTTTGTTCGGTCTTGGTGGAAACCTGTTGGTTTCTCGGTCGTCATTTAGGTCCATTGCAGCCCAGACCAAACTTCTATGGTCTGTAGAAGTTTCTGACGTTGCTAGCCTTGCGCCAAGTCCCCGCACAGATGGTCACGGGTTCTAATTTCTCTTGAGACCTATGTCGCCAGTTTGATGACAGCGACCTCGTTCTTCGCCCGAGAGGACCTGGGTTTGATCTTGGGATCTAGGTGTAAGGTAATTTAGAGGTTCATTCATTGATTGATTTTATTAAGAGAATACAGTGCTTGGGGAACATGATAATAACTCATGAACTTCTTAGGCAAGCTCCCAAGGAACAAAACACTTATAAGTTACTCACAAGTATAAGCCACCAGGTCTCACTGTAATTTCGTTAAAACGACCATTGTTTCCCTCCATAGTTTTTTTTTTTATTTTATCTCCGCCGAGGAGGTTATGCATGTGTTCATTTTTTTTAGCAGGATTACTCAAAATGTTACGTGCGATTTTTTATGAAAATCGTACCACAGGTGGGCCATTAGTCTGGGAGCAAGTGCTTAGAATTCGGGAGTGGTATGAATGGGAATTTTTTGTAAAAGAAACATTTCTTTTGGCTGGGTGATTGCACGACCTTGGAAGGAGTTTGCGGTTTCCAAACGCTATTGTTAATAAAAGTGCTCGTTTCTTAAAAACAAGAGGGGGTCCTTAGCTTTACCAAATGAAGATGATCTCTTTTACTTTTATTGAGGTTTTCCTCATAACTGATGTGCGATTTGTTGCTCGGAAAATATGAGTAATTGTGGTGATGAAGGAAATGAAGCTAACAATGATTAACGACAACTGTAGCCTAAGAAATAACAATAACAACAACAACAACAACACACTCATGCTACCCACAATCCCAAACTGCACCGAACATAATTTTTTTTTTTTACTGTCCTTAAAATTGAATTAGATCTCTGGAACCCCGCATTTATGCCTCGAATCCGACCTCTTACGTTAGGATCTTAATTTCGCATTAACTCTCCTCTTTATGGGTTCAACAAGTACCGACGGTCTTCATTACACATGCATTGGTCCCTCGAGTGAACGACCTCTTGGGAAACTCCATTTCCTCGAAGAGTTTGCACGAGCATTTGGGTGTTGGTTGTGTTAACGTTAATGAAACTTGTCTCCCATTTTGCTTTCACATCCCGTCTTCAGAACTCAGGCATACGTGTCATGCACTCGTAAGTTAGTATAGGTATAATTGTCTGTTAAACAAAGTTAACACGGTAAAACCATACACTTATAGTTTTGCTTCGGTGTGTACGGTGGTAAAATGTAGAAGATAGTGAGTGATTGAGGCATAATTATGGTCATCAAGGTGAGAACAAAATTTTTTCTTTAACCTGGTTCCTCCAACGTATAGCTTTATGAAACCTAGTCTCATTATATATCTATCTATCTATCTATCTATCTATCTATTTATCTATCTATCTATATATATATATATATATATATATATATATATATATGTATATATATCTTTAGAATACTTTTCATTTTCGATCCGGTCGGCGTAGGATACTTACTACCTTTTATACTTATTTTACAGAGAGAGAGAGAGAGAGAGAGAGAGAGAGAGAGAGAGAGAGAGAGAGAGAGAGAGAGAGAGAGAGAGAGAGAGAGGGCCAAGTAAGGTCATGGCTTTATATGTTAATAAGTACCTTCAGGCATTTGGTAAGTTACATATGTTTAAGCATTAACTCTCCAATTCTTCCTAATAAAAATATTTCTTCAGCCTTTGAGGTAACTCGATATCATAACCAGTATGTTCGAAGTCCATGCATTATACTTGAAAATCGACATTTATATTCTTTCTTCCTTTTGAAGACAAAGGCGAAGGAATAGCTTAAGCTGCATTGGTCTTCATATCGAAAATATTAACGTTTGAAAAACTCCTTTTAAAACTGGTAAGGTTATATACAAATGATTTATGTTTGGCTTCTGATAATTAAACGTAGATAATTAATAAGAGCAAAGTGTTGAACGTTTTCATGCACAAGAGTGTGAAGTGGTTTTATCACCATGCAGTGACTAATGTCGTGGATTAGGTAAAAATTCACCTGTTTAATTTTATTATACGATGCCACTTCAGTTGGTTTAATTTATGAAAATGAAATTACATAATATTAACAGCTTTTGGTCAGGAGCAGTCCTTGAAAATTTAATATTTAATTGGCCCATAAACATTTTATCAGTCTGTAAACGAAATGCATTTGGAGCTGATATATTTAATATTAAAGGCCCTTAAATAACTCAGACGAAGAGCAATTAACGAAGAACAAGAACGATAGGTTTTTATTTAAAAAAAAAAGCCTATTGAGTGAGAACACGGAGGCCAAGTCATGCAAAGGATATAACTGTCTTATTAGCAAGAGTCTCATATATTTATACTTTTTGTATTTCTGGCTTGCTGCATTCCTTACAGACCTGTTACACATCAAGAGTTTGCAAAGCATTCAAGAGAGAGAGAGAGAGAGAGAGAGAGAGAGAGAGAGAGAGAGAGAGAGAGAGAGAGAGAGAGAGAGAGAGAGATCAACTATCACTTACAAAATGTACAGGCACACACACACACACACACACACACACACACACACACACATATATATATATATATATATATATATATATATATATATATATATATATATATATATATATACATAGATAGATGGATAGATATAGATATATAGTATATACTGTGTGTATGTAATCTAATGAATGTAGTAGGATTATGTAATAATGGAAGTGATTTATTTGTATAGGCGAACTGAGGATGATATGAAGAGTGGCAGGGATTAGTGTTACAAAATGCTGGTAGAAGTTACTGTTGAAGATGCAAGGAGGGCAATTAAGAAGTTGGTGTTTGGGAGGTCGTCAGACCTTTCCAGTAAGATGCTGTAGTATGGTGGTTAAAGTGGGATTTGAATAACTGCCCAGGATGCAAAAGGTATGTTTAGACGAGGAAAAGCTCCCTGAGAAATAGATGTAATGAATAATTGTTCATTTGTATAAGGGTAATAAAATATAGGAAGCTGTAAGAATTACGGGGCACTTACTATACCAGGAAAAGTTTATGAGAGAATTTTGATTGAGAAAGCAAGGCGAAACTTTGATTGGGAAAGCAAAACAGAATTTTGATTGAGAAAGCAAGGCGAAACTTTGATTGGGAAAGCAAAACAGAATTTTGATTGAGAAAGCAAGTCAGATAAGAGAGGGATGAATAGAGGAAGACAAGGAAAGAGTATTTGTTATGAAATAGTTACTTGGGGAATTTGTCAGCAAAGTGAAAATCTTTAAGTGGCATATATTAATCGAGAAGAAGCTTATGAAAGAACCAGTTTAAGATACAATGTACATTTGTAATGATAGCAAGTATCTGTCGGAATGTGTAGACAGAAGAGTGAATGATTTTGTACAAAGATGGGTCTGAGACAATAATGCATTCTTTCTCACAAGAGAATGTTGAGTGGTTGGTAGAAGAGTGGTATTAGCTGATAGTAAATACTCGAACAAAGGAGGATGGCAGGGTGAGAGAAGATGGGAATCATAAAAAAAGTGAAACAAGGGAAGAAGAATATCCGAGTAACTCAAGGTTAGAATGTATGAAAGGATTGTCGAGCCAACAGTTTCAGCGTAGCATCTGTGGGGTCAAAGTTAAGTATACCTTAGTTTAACCAGACCACTGAGCTGATTAACAGCTCTCCTAGGGCTGGCCCGAAGGATTAGACTTATTTTACGTGGCTAAGAACCAACTGGTTACCTAGCAAAGGGACACACATCTTATTGTGGAATCCGAACCACATTATAGCGAAAAATGAATTTCTATCATCAGAAATAAATTCCTCTAATTCTTCATTGGCCGGCCGCTGAGTCGAACGCGAGCCCAGCCGAGTGCTAGCCGAGTACGGTATCGACCCATCCAATGAAGAACTTGTGGGGTCAAAACAAGTGAAAGGGCGAAAAATGTAGAGTTTTGTAGAACGGTTGAGAAGGTTATTATTGGTGAAATTATAAGGAATATATATATAAAAAAAGTTCGGTTGTGTGTAATTGATACAGGACAATAGGTTGGCAAAGATTGTATAATTCGGACGAGTTATGAGGAAGGAGGAGAGGAAAGCTATTTAAGTGCTGGATGGGTGTGATAGAGGCAATGGGAAGTGAAATCCTTGGTATCCGAGAAGCACTAGA
>NC_089756.1:15056225-15066225 GCF_040412425.1 Macrobrachium rosenbergii
TTGTAGCTCCACCAGCTAATGTGCATACGCTGCAAAAACACACACACACACACACACACACACCAGAAACGTGGGATTTTCTTAAAATAAATCTGCTTGTGTTGAAGACAGATGAGACACTAATAATTGCATTCCTGTAAACTAATATACATGACGGCGTAGTAAGGCAAAAGGCAACCGCAGCTTTGTCAGCTAATGCACTCTTGTTACAGACAGGTGAGAAACAAATTGTAATTTATAATCTAAATCTCCATCGCCTCGACGACTCCACAACGCAGGAAAAGGAGGCGACGAAGCGGTCTGTACTCCACGGCCGTCAGATTTGGTCGAACACATGTTACGTAAATTACAATAGATGGTCTGTGTTCTATGAGATGACGCAGACAAGGGCTAGACCTGTCAATTGCGAAGGTCAAGCAACCCGCCAGCCATTGGCAGCGAGCAAAAAAAGACCCCTGCGGAGGAGATAGGAAATATGCTTATTATTATTATTTAATTGAGTGTCAGAATGATCAAACATTCATATACATCGAGTTTAAAAGGTTATTTGCTTGTAAAGTAAGCTTCCACAGAGTAGAATGAGCATATTTACCTGACCAACAAAATGTTTAAGAAAAATTTAGGATTAACCCAATGCCGTTTGCATTAGTTGTTATAGACCCTCTTGAAGCATATGGTCATTGCCTACAATACAGGTACCGATGTTTGTGGCGCCCATAGGGATTTTTCCTTTTACTTTCAAAGTGCTCGCATATCTTGATCCACCCAACTTTTTCTTTGTCTCAACCCACACTGTTCCCACCCCTGTGAAACCTACTGTCATCCATTTTACACTTTCGCTCAAAGTCTATTTAACTTAAGCCTCTCCAGGTATACTTAGCAAAGTTGTGCCCCCTGTAGTTCTTACCGTCTCCTCTATCATAACCTTTGCTCATATACCGAGGATCAGTTATTCATTTTGCTCATTCCTCTGGAACATTTACCATATTCAGACATATCTCACACACCTTGGTCAGCCATTCGATCACTTTCGCCACAATAAAGTAACGCCTAACATATGATTCAGTCAACACAAGGCATATTTCCACTTTTCAGCCTGTTAATTGCCCTGTTTACTTCCTCAGCAGTAATTTCCACATGACCATGTAGTCGAATTAGTAATGATATCCTTTGCACCTTTTATATATATATATATATATATATATATATATATATATATATATATATATATATATATATATATATATATATATATATATATATATATATATATATATATATATATATATATATATATATATATATATATATATATATATATATTATGCTATACAATACTTACAGACGGTCGAAAAAGAGCCCTACAGCAGAACGCCGACACCAGCCACCTACAAATAAGACCTGGCAAGGAAAAAAAATGACTCAAAAGTTACTATCAGCTGCTGCCAGCCTCTAAAGTTATTTCGTTGTTGTTAGATTAGGATGGCCTTGTGCCAGCACGTGCGCTTGCCCGCTTAAGTGGACGAGAGCCCCCTAAACATTTTAACTGTCGATGAGACATTCAGATTCGCCGAAGTGAGTGCCTAGATTCGGTAGTCAACGTCAGTGGGGATCGTCTTCGTCTTTGAGATACCTGAAGCTTTCAAGAGACTTGATGTCATAATAGTCTGAGAGAATATAAAAGTCTCGCAGCTTCGAAGATATTTAAAAATAGAAGTTTTTGGTAATCGATCATTCACAGTTGAAACTTAATGAACCAGTGTCAGTTGCAAAAGAATTCTTTTGAAAAGTATGCAGCGCTTGCAAGCTGGAGTGTTCGCTTGTAGAAGTGTTCTTGCAAACTACTTATTAGCCGGCTAACTCGTGATACTGGTATTACCTAAAGGCAACGCAATAATTCCTTTGATGATTTTGATTTTACTTTCTCTTTATTGGTACAATTCATAATTTCCTCCAAGTGAGAGATACAGTGTTCTACTTTAAAGAATCCTCAACGTTACTTTATCTCTGGAATATAACATAAACATTGCAATTCAACTATCTCACTCGGGCTGCTTGATAGGACTGTTTACACGGGGCTAGCGTGTCTCACAAATCTCGGCTGTCCATACTAGGCCCCTCGTTCCCGTGTAGATGTTATCGTCATTTTCAGATCGCCTTTACGAACAAGGATCCGTGCCAGTATGAGATCTGGTTAATCTAATAGAACAACAACAACGACAATAGACGAGACTTGGTATCACAATAGTATGAGTAAAATCCGGAACAGGAAATCATTTTCTCTATGCTTTTCATAAATCGTCTGCAAGAATCAGTAAATTAAATCCTATAATAAGCACGCAGAGATTACGCACTACTTGCCAAAAAAAAAAAATTGTTTGGAGAGCTTAAACGTTAAACAACAGTGGATGAATCTTATGTACAGATCTTTGACACTTTGATGTTTAGTTATCTTCTTACAATTCTGATAGGGTTTCAGCTATACAGGCCAAGATCGTTAACAAAATTCGTGCTGCTTGACAATTTGAGATTGTAATCGTCGCTTCGTCAAAAGCCATCTGCTTTAGTTTTCTAGAGTGGTTATTAGTGAAGAGCGCTCTTGGAGAGGCACATCACCTAGATTTACATTCTCTCGGCTCAAGTTCTCATTGTGGGTTGGTAAACATTCCTCAGAATGATCAACATTCTTTTCACCCGGGTGATCCATCGACTCATCATGAATGACAAACTACCATTTCGACTCAAGTGACTCATTATGAATGAGACAAACATCATTCGACTGAAGTGACTCGCTGTGAAACCGATGACCGTTCTTTCGACTCGGGTGACTCAGTATGAAGTAAAAATTCACTTCACTTAATTGACTCATTTGATACTTATAAACACTCGTTCAAGCACGTGACTCATTATAAAACGGATAAACGTTATTTCGCCTGACGTGACTCAGAAAACTGTTAATTTTCTTTTGGGTGAGTTGACTCATTGAATATTCATTTTACTCAAACATCTCATCATGTTACTGATAAGCATTTTATTGACCAAGCGGGAACCATTATGTGCCTAATTAATCAACGTTTATTCACAACATACTTCTAGTAATAAAAAGAAACTATTCACGGGCTGAGTTAGGCAGAAGAAACGAGATGAAATTATTCATTGTGTTTACAGAACCTGGAAAATGAGATTTGAAATCATTTGAAGGTTCATAGAGAGGAAAAGAATGTGCTGAATCCGTAACGTTTCAGGTTAGTGGCATATATTAAGGTATCAATGGCATTCCTATTTTCTGCAAAGGTGAAATGGAGAGAGAGAGAGAGAGAGAGAGAGAGAGAGAGATTTTGAATAAAGTAAACTGATGCAGATCGCGAGGTTCAATAACACATCTGTGTGTGGAAGGTATCATAAACAGTATATTTTTTTCATTCCATTTGTTCTTCCTATCAGAAACCTCCGGAAATGTCGTGCTCTGAGTTCCACTAGCTTTTCAATTTTTGCCCGTTTAGTAGAGGAGTCTGTAGAGTCTCGGACAACAACAATAATAATAATAATAATAATAATAATAATAATAATAATAATAATAATAATAATGTGTAAGAATGGAATCGGCGCAGGAGATCACTTTCTATTTTAAGTTGTAGTTTCCGGAAAACATCGGTATGAAATTACATTTGCGGCATGGAACGCACCACTGTAAACTGGTATTCGCCTCTGACACTTGAATTTCCAGCGCAAAAGCCATTGTCATTATGCATATTCTGGCGGGGGGCAGTGGCGTCAGTGCACCTCACGCGGTGCACTGTAGGCGTTACTTAAGGATCTTTGCAGCGTCCCTTCGGCCCTTAGCTCTAACCCTTTTCACTATTTTTTATGGCAACATCCATTCACATTCTTTTTTCCATCTTACCGTCCACACTATTCTAACAATTATTGTTTCATAGTGCAACTGCGAGGTTTTCCTCCTGTTACACCTTTGAAACCTTTTACTCTCAATTTCCCCTTCAGCTCATCTCTTAATTTATGATTATGTAAGAGAGAGAGAGAGAGAGAGAGAGAGAGAGAGAGAGAGAGAGAGAGAGAGAGAGAGCAGAAAATGATAAAAAGAACGAGATGAAGAAGAACACCGGCTTTGTTCCGCGTCATTACCGAAACTGGCCTAAAAGTATGACCGGATGAACCGCAAAAACGGTCTCAGGTCTGCCGACATCGAATCTGAAAATTGTGGAGGAGGTGGGAGCCATCACTACACCAAATTTCAGGACTGGGAGAATAAACTATAATATAATATGTCCCTCGCATTCGCTCTTATTTTTTTCTACATAATTCATGCTGATAATCAAGCAACGCCCTCTCTCTCTCTCTCTCTCTCTCTCTCTCTCTCTCTCTCTCTCTCTCTCTCTCTCTCTCTCTCTCTCAGAGCAGCCATTCCCACCTAGACGATTTGAAGCTTAGATAATTGGAGGATATGTCTTCAAAAGATGAATTATCCCAAAAGGGATAATTAGGAGAAAAATT
Organism: Macrobrachium rosenbergii; assembly: GCF_040412425.1. NCBI lineage: Eukaryota > Metazoa > Arthropoda > Malacostraca > Decapoda > Palaemonidae > Macrobrachium > Macrobrachium rosenbergii. The sequence continues at coordinate 15,060,738 of NC_089756.1, forward strand.
ATCAAAGTTAAAGTTCGCGTTCCTGTTTGAGAATACGTGTTAATAGACGCATTCGAAGATAGGAAAAAGGATATATAAAAATTGAATAATATCGAAGTAATATTTTAATTTTTTATATGTTAGTGAAGCAAAAAAAAAAAAAAAAGTGATTATTCGAAGAAATAAAATCAAGAACAGAAAATGGTGAGAGAATAATTTCTTTACTGATGCCATGACGTTTACCCTAACTTCATCCTGAGAGAGAGGAATCATTTCCCCAAACTCCTTTTCTACCTGCGAAGGCTCTTTCCGATCAGCTCCCTCGCCAGTCCCCGAAATGACGATTTTCACATCCTAATCCAATCGCTCCCTTTGCAGATCCCAGGACCCTCCTGCCCCGGACACGCTCTTTGGAGAGATGGTTTTTCTAATCGCCTCCTTCATCCGCGGAAGTTTGCCCTTTGTAGCTACCGCTGGGACGGAGCGGGTGTCGATTATAACCGCACGAATTCTCGTAAATTGTCGATGGGGGAACGCGGTTAATATCCAAATCAGATGAATAATGGCTGTGGGCACTATCATCCGCGATGGAAATACACGCCTCTGCTCGTTATTAACATGTATGTTAATGCCAACAGAAGCCGCCAATTTCGGCGGGTCCTTTTAAATCACTTTGCCAACCATAACTAATCGGGACTCCCACTCGATCATTTCGGGGACCTCGGACGACGCTTCCAACTGCGACCCCGCATGCGCGCCTTTCCTCCAAGATAACAGGCTACTGATAAGTGTAATTTTCGGCTTTTTCTCATCGCTTTTTCGTTAACTTCTCATTTTGTAGTAAGTGACAAAGAGCAAATCACTGATCATTTATAACGATTGGTTGATTTAATGATAAAATTTAACGTTCCAGTATGTATGTATGTATGTATGTATGTATGTATGTATGTATGTATGTATGTATGTATAATAATAATAATAATAATAATAATAATAATAATAATAATAATAATAATAATAATAATAATAATAATAATAATAATAATGGTAGCCCGAAAAAACGCCAGAATGTAGATTTTACAGCTTTATATTTCGGAGACAACTGTCTCCTAAATATGACGCTGTAATATTTACCCTTTTTGTGTTTTTCAGGCTACCTTTATTATTATTATTATTATTATTATTATTATTATTATTATTATTATTATTATTATTATTATTATTATTATTATTATTATTATTATTATTATGGTGTAAAATCTACCCTTTTGGCTTCCTTTATTAGATGGAATTTTGTTTTAATAGAAAATATTTTATAGTCATATATATATATATATATATATATATATATATATATATATATATATATATATATATATATATATATATATATATGTATACATATAAAATATACTTGTGTATTTACGATAAACTTCATGCCTTTAGAACATTAAACTGTGCCTGAATCGATTAGCATTTTACTCTGAAGGGAAGCGGAAATAAAAAGAAAATGTTCCTATTGCCGCAAAGAAGCGCATAGGAAGTTTCACTAGGAAAGGCCTTCGAAGACAGCAAGTTTTACTAGGAAAGGCTTTCGGACACAGGAAGTTTTACTAGGAAAGTCCTTTGGATACAGGAAGTTTTACTAGGAAAGGCCTTCGGACACAGGAAGTTTTACTAGGAAAGTCCTTTGGACACAGGAAGTTTTACTAGGAAAGGCCTTCGGACACAGGAAGTTTTACTAGGAAAGTCCTTTGGATACAGGAAGTTTTACTAGGAAAGGCCTTCGGACACAGGAAGTTTTACTAGGAAAGTCCGTTGGACACATGAAGTTTTACTAGGAAAGTCCTTTGGACACAGGACGTTTTACTAGGAAAGGCCGTTGGACACATGAAGTTTTACTAGGAAAGTCCTTTGGACACAGGAAGTTTTACTAGGAAAGTCCGTTGGACACATGAAGTTTTACTAGGAAAGTCCTTTGGACACAGGAAGTTTTACTAGGAAAAGCCTTCGGACACAGGAAATTTTACTAGGAAAGTCCTTTGGACACAGGAAGTTTAACTAGGAAAGGCCTTTGGACACAGGAGATTTTACTAGGAAAGGCCTTTGGAAACAGGAAGTTTTATCAGGAAAGGCCTTCGCGCACGGGAAGTTTTACCAGGTAAAGCCTTTGGAGACAGGAAGTTTTCCTAGGAAAGCCCTTGGTGCACAGCTAATTTCACTAGGAAAGGCTATTCGCTCACAGCAATGTTTAATAGGAAAGGCACTCGCTCCCAGCAGTGTCTACTAGGAGAGGCATTCGCCCACAGCTGTGTTTACTAGGAAAGGCATTCGCCCACAGCTGTGTTTACTTGGAAAGGCGTTTGCCCACCGCAGTATTTGCAAGGAAAGGAATTCGCCCACATCAGTGTTTACTATGAAAGGGATTCGCTCACAGCAGTGTTTACTAGGAAAAGCATTCGCCCACAGCAGTGTCAACTATGAAAGGCATTTACTCACAGCCGTGTTTACTGGGGAAGGCCTTAGCCCACAACAATGTCTACTAGGAAAGGCCTTCGTTCTCAGGAATGTTTACTAGGAAAGGCCGTCGCTCACAGCAATGTTTACTAGGAAAGGCCTTCACCCACAGTACAAGTCAGCAGTAACAAACATCCATTTTAATTTGAGGCCAAATGCGAGCAGTCATGCATGTGCACAAAACAAACAACGACTCAGAGATAAAGCTACAAAAAGCGGGATATTTTTCCTTTGTGAGAAAAATTACGTAAATCCTCTTACATCCTGTCTACACTACTAACCAATACTTAAAACGTGGTCAGAAGCGCAGTATTGCGCTCTCGCTAGAAAAGAAAAAAAAAGCCCCCATTCAACACTCCCCCCCTTAAAAAAAAAAAGCGATGCACTTCATTGCAGAATGTCTGCTGAACGCCCATCCCTCTCTGCCTGGATACGTACCTAGAAGGTGCAAAAAATCGCTGTCCTTGATCTTTGGTCCGCATATTTCGATCGCCAAGAGTCCCCCGTTCGGAGATAACCCTTGAATATAAACAATCTGAGATTTATGCAAATTAATCATTAATTAACCAAGAGTAACATGGGGACAAGGGAGCCGTTAATGGAGCTCGAGGGGCGGAGCGTCAACGTCTCGCTTCTTCTAAAAGTCGTCCAGCGATGGGGAACCAGTCTTTCGAAAACTCCACGCCCTCTCTCTCTCTCTCTCTCTCTCTCTCTCTCTCTCTCTCTCTCTCTCTCTCTCTGTCGCTGTTTAATATTTCCTCTTCGACTTCTTCTTTTCCCTTTCCTCCTTCCTGACATCTGCATTGCTAATTCCCCTCAGCACTCTCGAGGAAGATTAAAATCTTATGAGCCACCTTAAAGTCTCCGTGGTTCTATCACCGGTCTCCTAATAGACCATTTTTCTTCTTCATCTTCTATTTCCTCTTCCTCTTCTTCTTATTCCCCTTCCTCCTCCTCTTCTTATTCTTCTTTGACTGTTCCTTAACCCTTTCGGAGGTTTCCGTTTATAATGGCTTTTTATATTCGTCAGTTTCCCATTCAATAAGTTCCTCGGTCTTACCAAAATTATCGCCTATTTCCGACCTTTTTACTCTTACGTTCTGTAATCCTCCTCCTCCTCCTCCTCTTCTCTCTCTCTCTCTCTCTCTCTCTCTCTCTCTCTCTCTCTCTCTCTCTCTCTCTCTCTCTCTCTCTCTCGCCTCTACCATCCAGAACGCTCTGATTAAAAAGAGGTAAAACTTTTTTCTACCTCCAATAATAAAATACCTGTTTTTCTTGTTTTCAAAATCAAAGCACTTCTAGTCTTGATGGTGGTGCTTTTTATCCGATTGCCCGGGACGGGGCGGTTGCCGATTGACGGCTTCTGGAGTTCCCTGAACAGGATCTCGGGTTAGAGGTCAAGTATTCAAATAGGTAAAACGGATAATGCCTGAATGTCGTGATTTAAACGAGACAGAAGCGGAGAACTGATAGGAAGCAAGAAGTCGCTTTGAATTAACGACGTCTGACAGCGACGCTGATGTCTTTGATAAGGCCATCACCCGAGTCTTCGATCGAGAACTGCACATTGACGTACACGTCTGGACACTTTTTTTTTTGTCTTTACGTTTTCTTTCGGATTTGCGTCATTCTACGACTAATGGTCTTCATGCAATATGGCTGGCTGCAATGAAAGGTTTTTTTTTCGGGCATTAAATAAAGGCAAAAACGATGATTGCTAGGAAATGAATTTGTCGTGGAGACGGCTATAAAGAGTTGACATAATTGATTGCTTTTTGTTTGAACTCTGCAAACGGTCAAGTTGTCGCGGATATTTGCGGACCAGTATATTGTGTGGAACGTCTTAATTGTCTGTTAATGAAATCAGGTATAAATCAAGTTTTTCAGCCAGTGAAAAAGAAACGCTAGAAATGACTTTAGCATGAAGTGATTTGAAATTGTTCTTATAGCTTTTTCAACGAACATGAACAAAATGGCCCCAAGTTTCGTGTCACTTCGCGTAGCCTGTGCATCTTCTCTCATTGGAGAGAGAGAGAGAGAGAGAGAGAGAGAGAGAGAGAGAGAGAGAGAGAGAGAGAGAGAGAGAGAGAGAGATTCCCATAGGGTAGATGTACGAAGAAAACATCGCAGAAACAGACATCCTTGGAGTTTGCCAAGAGAAAACGATTTGGATGGGTTTTTACCTGTCCGCCTGAGAGGAGGATGTACCCTGCGCTCTTTTGCAAGTAGCAGTGACCCAAAAAGTACCTGTGCAAAAGAGAGAGTTATGCAACAGGACTCACTCCCCCGCAGGGGGTTAGTGCCATCAGTGCACCACATGCGGTGCACTGTAGGCATTACTTAAGGTTCTTTGCAGCATGCCTTCGGCCCCTAGCTGCAACCCATTTCGTTCCTTTTATTGCACCTCCTTTTATATTCTCTTTCTTCCGTCTTACTTTCCACCCTCTCTTAACAATTGATTCATTACTGCAACTGTGAGATTTTCCTCTTGTTACGCCTTTAAAAAGTTTTACTGTCAATTTCTATTTCAGCGCTGAGTGACCTCATAGGTCCCAGTGCTTGGCCTTTGGCCTAAATTCTATATTACGAAAAAAAAAAAAATACCTCACTCACCACAGTGTATCTTAAATCTCGATTTTACTTGTATGCAGGAACGGCAATCCTAGGCTTTTTTTTATTCTTTATTTAGAAAGTGACGTCAGCCCCAACCACACATTTTTATCCAGCCCTTAAAGTAGCATTATTTTTTATTTACAAAGGCTGGTAGCGGAGACGATGCATTCTTGCGGTATTGAGACAAGTGACTTTTAAATTATTGGTAAAAGCGATATTTTATTCTTTCATTCACACATAAAAAGATCTCATCTGTTGAGACTGAATTTACCGTTTGTCAAATATCTCACGCATTTACCAAGTTTAACGTTTAATTTTTTTTTTTTTTTTTTTTTCACCGTTTGAAACACAAAAGCACGGGGAAAGATCTTGACTTCCT
>NC_089756.1:15073725-15093725 GCF_040412425.1 Macrobrachium rosenbergii
ATATATATATATATATATATATATATATATATATATATATAAAAATACTTATATATATATAAGTATGCTTGTGATGCTGAAGCACTAGGGGTTGGTTCCTCTCCAATTCACTAGTGGGGCCTTAATATTCAAGATAACCTGTTTTAAATATCTGCCTTAAACCTGTTGACTTTGGAAACTGGGGGTCTTCGATGGGAGCCATGACAATATATTTTTTCGATTTCGTGCTAGATATATATATATATATATATATATATATATATATATATATATATATATATATATATATATATATATATACATATATATATATACATATATATATATACATATATATATATATATATATATATATATATATATATATATATATATATATATATATATATACATATATATATATTATATATATATATATATATATATATATATATATATATATATATATATATATATATATATATATATATATATATATATATATATATATATATATATATATATATACACGTACATACATATATAATCTCACGAAATCGAAAGATAAATTTTAATGGCTCGCTCTCACTGACGGCTTGCAGTTTCTCAAATCAGCAGATTTTGAAAATCAGAGCTTTGTCGTTAATTTAAAAATATGCGCTTCATTTCACAATAGAATTCGCTATCTTTTTCCATGTTCTCGAATCCTTTATTTTTTCCTTTTTTAACATTATCTTAAATAGAAATCTACTTGTCACTGATTTTTTTTCCTGAGAACCAGAAACTGGAACTTTGTAGACATCGAGTATGTTTATTTCTACCACTAAATGATTCGAGAAAAACATTCCTTGGGGTAGAACTTTTTGTTTTGTGCTCCATTTTGTAATTTCCTGAGAGTAACTTCCGTTCCTCACTCGTCAGAGTTTTTGGTAATGGATTCCAGTTTTTAGAAAAATTATAAACAGGCACTTGTGATGAAATGGGGTTATAGCAGTAGCTTAATTTGAGGGGAGTACTTCCTTCAGTGTAGCATTTATTTTTACATTGAGAGAAATGAACTATGGATGGTAGGAATTTCACAGATTTTACCAATACAAAATATGTTTTAGATACAGTTGGTGCTTCAAGTAATCATTTCCGGAGGAATACAAATAAATTTCTGCGGGGTTCCAGCTCAGGCAGGTGTGTAATGTAAGGAGACTGACCATTTAGCAAAATGAGGTGCTAAATATCAACCTCTGTGCAGTGATTTCATGTCAAAAACTATTAGTTTTGTTGGGGACATATGGCAAGAACAAAATGAGAGATCACAGAGGCGATATCTACTTGGAATTATAGCAAGATGCCCAGAAGGTAGGTGTAAGCCTTTGCCGCTTAGGGATAGGACATGCCAGTGTACGTGTGGATTTTTAATCTCGGGTGAAAATCGACCGTATTTTGATGACTCTCTCGCCCTTTGACTGTGGGACACCTGTTAATTGAATAACCCACTCGCAAGGACCTTAAAAGTAAACTTCTCTCCGAGGCTAGAGGCGAAGATGGCAGAAAGATTCTCGCTAAAGTTTCTTGGTGGGGAAGTTGTAGATTATGATGCCTGTGGCATTCGAGATGCGTTTCAGGAGCCAGCCATCTTGGAAAGGTCTAATTATGTTTTACCTTTTTAATTTAATTTTAGAAGCTGGCGTTGTGTAAAGGGTTTATTTTGGTGTTGTTGGCTCTAAGTTTTTATAGAATCTATTTAATTTATTAAAATCTGAATAATAATGTTTTAAATTGACATCGGTGCCAGTGACCACTGCCGGTATGATACCATATAACTTATAATCTTTAATATTTTCATCTTTAGGATGAGGTGGTTTTGGCTCACTGAGAATAGGGAGGTTAACACCCTCTGGAGCCAGCCCCTTATAGGTCCACGGTTCGAACCTGTCAAGCCACCCACCAGTTGACCCATACGTGAATGGGTACCAACCTCAGCTGAAGTCGATGAATAGAGTATGATGCTGGTAACCTCATCCCAAAAGACTTGCAGAAAAATGGTAGGTTAACACTTCTTGGACCCAACTCCTCGAATATCTGTAGTTCTGTGCCATTCTGCCGCCCACCAGTACACCCAGTTTTGAACGGGCATCATCGCCAGTAGAGGTCGAGAAAAAGGGCACAGGGCTAGGAACCTCAGACCTAAAGATTTGCTGTTAAATGGAAATTTCAATGGTTTTTGGGTCACCCACTCGGAAAAGGGAGGAAACTAATATACATATATATATATATATATATATATATATATATATATATATATATATATATATATATATATATATATATACACACATATATATATATATATATATATATATATATATATATATATATATATATATATATATATATATATATATATATATATATATATATATATATATATATATGTGTGTATATATATATATATATATATATATATATATATATATATATATATATTTATGTATATATATATATATATATATATATATATATATATATATATATTATTCTTATATATGTATATACATAAATAATATATATATGTACAGTATGTATTATATATATATATATATATATATATATATATATATATATATATATATATATATATATATATATATATATATATATATATATATATGTATATATATATATATATATATATATATATATATATATATATATATATATATATATATATATATATATATATGTATATATATTATTCTTATATATGTATATACATAAATAATATATATATGTACAGTATGTATTATACATTATATATTATATATATATATATATATATATATATATATATATATATATATATATATATATATATATATATATATATATATATATATATATGTATATAAACTGGATCACGAAAATATGGAACGTGATCAATATATGAATAAAGACGAAATCCAAGAAGGAAAGAGAAACACTGGAGTGCTGCGAGGCCGTTCGATTGTCGTCCTTTACTTAGCAGACTGAAGAGATAATAACATAAGTTTACAAAGGAAGCTCATATAAATGACAGATGGGGATTACAAAGGAAAAAAATATGTACCTGGAATCCAGCGCAATTCAAGAATTAGTAGAACTGTCAAAACACGGTTAAATATTTAAGAAGTTTTACAAAGGATTAGGATCAACCGTCCAGAGGCAGGGAAAGGGATGTTTATATATATATATATATATATATATATATATATATATATATATATATATATATATATATGTATGTATGTATGTATGTATGTATAAAATCTTCAAAACGACGCGAAAGCGAGAACAATAACTGTCAGCGAATTTGTCCGTGTATTAGTCTAATTCTGTTTACTGGTATCTGCATGAGGGCTTCATCTCTGGAGGCACGCAAAAATTAGCTCGTCCGGGAGAGATCTAGATGACTCGTACATGACAGGCCCGTGTATCTTAACAAGGAGCTCGGCGGGTGTGTTTCCAACAGCCGCTCGGTCTCGCGCTCGGCGGAGTTTTTAAGATTCCTTCTCCGCTCTGAAGGCAATTACAAATCATAATCCTTGTGAGAAGCCTGATGTTTACACGAGGACCCCAATTGTCGCAACTCGCGAAGGAGGTATTGATAAATGCACTCTCTGGCATTGTTCCTTAATGACGCCGACTCATGATTGTCGAGCTTGTTTGCCTTTATGGACAGAATGAAATATATTTATACTGATTTACGCAAGCAATATTTGACACTAGACTCGAAGACCAAGGGAATGTACGTATTTAAACAAGGAGTCTTTGTCACGACTCAAAAATCACTTTTGTTTCACTGCAAAAGAAATTCAGTGGAAAAGAATGAGCGGGAACAATAAAAAACAAATCCTGGACTCTCTCTCTCTCTCTCTCTCTCTCTCTCTCTCTCTCTCTCTCTCTCTCTCTCTCTCTCTCTCTCATTCCGACACGTCCACTCGACATTCAACTCAACTCCGTCTCTCGAATATTAGCAAAAACCTTCATCAGCATCATGCAAGGTGAAAACAGGTTGGGAAAAAACTTCTAACTTAATTATAAAATTTAGTTTGATCTTAAGTTAAGATTAGAGCACTCGGAATGCATCCCCAGATAGTCTTAATGATAATTATATAATAATAATAAAGATAATAAATAACGTACACAGTAGTTGGCCTTATGATAATGATAACGTTAATGAACATGATTGAATTTCCTGACCTAGATTTTCTCAGGAAATAAAATGGGATTACTGAAATTTGCAGTAGACCTTTGGAGGTTGGCGTTGGTGGGACTGAGTCTCATTGACGCCCGAACTTCAACGCAACGATCAAGAAAATTGAAGTGCGACTTCAATAAAGCGTATCGTTGCCATCATCAGCAATGCGGACGAATATGAACGCAGGTATGATGCCCGATCAGCGGGTTATCGCAGTCACACGAGAGAAACTGCTAATGAAATCACTCGTCTTGAGTACTTGTGGAAGCCAAGGTAAAGAGAGTAGACTACTCTCTTTACCTTGGTGGAAGCAATATAACTTCGTACTAATGTGCTTAATAGTACAACTTGAAGGCCTTTTTAGTTTTCTGTAAAAGAAAACTATTGAGATGGCCTTGTCTGATCGTCCGCATTTTTTCTGTCCGCCCTCAGACCTTAAAAATTACTGAGGCTAGGGGGCTGCAAATTGGTATGTAGATCATCCACCCTCCTGTCATCAAGCTTACCAAATTGCAGCCCTGTAGCCTCAGTAGTTTTTATTTAATTTAAGGTTAAAGTTAGCCATGATCGTGGGTCTGGAAACGTTATAGGACAGCCACCACCGGGCCCTGGCTGAAAGTTTCATGGGTCGCGGTTCATACAGCATTATACGCTGTACAGAAAACTCGATTGCGCCGAAGAAACTTAGGCGCAACTTTTACTTTTTTTTTTATTGTGTCGTCATCGTAAAACCTTCGTCTGTTAAGGAAATAATTTTTTAAAGCCTGTTTCATTACAGCTTCACGTTTAACGTTAGCAAATTTCATGTAAAAGAGAATAATAATGCCAGACTTGGTACACTGAAGTACGCAGATTTACCACAGGGAAAAATGAAACGTGGGTGTAAATCCTGATTGGTTTCGTCTTGAATGTTCCCAAGACATCTTCAAGAGGAATCACTGGTCGGGGTTTATACCGAGCTTTTCATTTTTTTTCTGAGATATATCTGGTCATTTCAAGGATTCTGATGAACGTATTCAGAAATATATTTCTTGATGTAAGAATACTAATGGAATAATTTGTGTCTAACTAGCAACCATGCAATTCCATTAGATTCTATGATTCTTTCTCAATGGAGGAGATTGCCATGATAAATTTATGACAGATGAATGAATAATTCCCGGTAAATTTGTTGAAAGAGGAAGAAGCATAAGGTCTTGATAAACCTGCTGGCAGTGGGATAATAATAATAATATTGGAAAAAGGAAAATTTTTAAATTGCGAATATTTGCTAAATTTTTGTTTCGTACCTCGTGGCCGTTTTTGTGTTTGTATGTCTGTCTTCCCATCAAGAAGGATGAAAAAATTTGAGCAGTTCGTTGTGGTCAAAGGACCTGTTGATCTGCTGCCGAGAATGACCTGGATACTGATCGATGATAAGCTTTAATTGTGTATGAGAATTAACTGATAAATTTCTTGGATATCACCACTGACAATCCAGTCTATTCTTATATATATATATATATATATATATATATATATATATATATATATATATATATATATATATATATATATATATATATATATATATATATATATATTTATATATATATATATATATATATATATATATATATATTTATATATATATATATATATATATATGTTAGTTTGCCTCGTATTTCCACCCGGTAGCTTGTAGTATGCAACCAGATAAGGAGAAAAGAAGGCCAGTGGGCGATTACACCGATCATGACTGCCCTAGTTTGCATAACTGTGAGTCATACTATTTTCTCATTTAAGATGACGGACGGCACTGTAATCATGCAAATCTGCGTAATGTCAGCGTAGTTAGCCTGTGCAGTCATCCACAAAGTTTGGTAGTCAGAGAAAAGCATAACCTCTGACCCATGAGTGTAGAGATACAAATATAGATAAACAAATGAAAGCCTCACCGAATCTCAAGGGCTCTGAATCCTTGGGCAGATGATGGATGTTGTTAATGACAGATATTCTAGTTTTTATGTAAAAAATGGAAGTTATTCCAGAGGCAAACTGATCCGCGACTTGAAGAGAAATTATGACAGTTTTTTTTTTTTCACTGGTTGTTAAGTCGACTGTGGTTGATGTCTTCATTCCGAAAGATTTGGTAAGAACAGGAGCTCTTCATCTAAAAGAGGAGAGAGTGAACACACACACGCTTACATACACACACACACATATACTGTGTATATATATATATATATATATATATATATATATATATATATATATATATATATATATATATATATATATATATATATATATGGTTATAAACCGATTGGTAATTGGAACTTCAAAAGTTCAAGCTAAAATGCAATATATTGCTACCTTAATGCTATTCTCCTTGAATTCTAACACATTTTTATCTATTTATTTAATTTATTAATTTTTTTAATGAGTGAGATTTCCTCCTCCTGTATTTTCCTTAACTTCTCGTACTTCCTAATGAGCACCATATTCTTTGGAAGCTTGAATTTCAAGTCAATGGCCACTTTGGGCTTGTTCCATATGAAAGGGTTCATCTTCTGAATAATAATAATAATAATAATAATAATAATAATAATAATAATAATAATAATAATAATAATAATAATAATAAAAAAGCAGTTTATGTAAAATTTAGGAAAATTCACATAATGCATTAAGTCTGTACTAAGCTTAAAGTTTTAGAACTGAACATTCTCTAGACAGGTAGCACGGAAGACACCGTAAGCGTACTGCGTAATCGTACAAAGGATATAATTTTTAACTCTCAGAATGAATGAACAAATCGTAACTTTTTGTCCAGAACTCAAAAAATCATCTATTCACAAACGTAAAGAAACCGATCACTCAGTAGCGACCCCAGTTCGCTACATCAAGTACTGTAACTTTAATGTACCCATGTTAAAGTAAAGTTTGAATCGTTTTGGTCCGAATGCCTTTTAGCGAGACCTCAGTTTTTTGTTTTTTTTTTCGCAGAAAAATATGTTGAAATAAAAGCGAGGTGCAGCTACTGAACATCAAAAACAGATAGAATACTGGTGCGAAAATTAACTGACGTATTTTAAATTTCTGCAAAAACCCAAACTTGGGACAGTTTTCTTTTTTTTCTTTTTCATAGCATGACATGGCGTTTCATGACATTGCCAAAGCTAGAGCACACACAAATTCCAGCACGCAATGTTCAAAGCATTTCTCATGTCATTTCACAACTGAATTTTCTCTGTCATTGTCTCCTCGCGTTTTGCAAAGCCCCGATTTCTTTTCCAGCAACTGATGCCCTTATAAAGCCTCAACGGCCTCTTCAGAGACCGCTTCTTCTTCTTTCCAGCACATCCAGTCCAGTCCCACCCTCTTCTCCCACCTCCAACCCTCCACCTCCATCCCCACCCCCATCCTCTAGCGTCTTACCAATACTGCTTTTTAATCTCCTTTTTTGTTTTGTTTTTAACCTCCGGGACGTGATATTAAAGCTTGGGAGCCACACTGCACCTAGTTATAATATCTCTTACTTGGTTATTATCCCCGGCAAGGCATATACTTAAGTAGCTCCAGTTACAAGACATCTTACGTCTTTCCCATACTCTCGCTGTCTTCGTAAAGATACGGTAATTGAAGTTTCTTTACGCTATGATTTCTCAGGCGTCCGTTCTCTTATCTCGGAGAGATTTAGATCTTATCTGCATGCAGGACGATTGCAAGAGATGTGCCACAGCGGATTTATATCTGCTTAATAGCAGTGGTTAAAGGCGAGACCGACTGCAGGACCCAAACAACCTCTACTGCCCTGGCCTGCCATCCCTGCCCGCGATGAATTTGTTTTTGGGGCTTCTGATTATCCACGACACTTGCAGGAGAACTGTCGCTTGCCACAGGAGTAACCTTGTCGTATCTACCGGCGGTTTGTTTTCCTGAAAATGTACCGAAGATGTTCTTGATGGTTTGCCTAACTCCAAAGTAAATCGTTGTTTTAATATTTCTTCCCGAGATGGGAACGACGATAACGCAGATTCTTGTATTATCCATTTTTTTTTTTTTTTTTACGATTGTGTCTTAATAGACAGTTGGCTTTTATTAGGTTGTTTTCCCCTCGGGAATCTACCTCAACCACGATTCTCTCTTAACCGTGGATCTGTTTTAATTATTTCGTCCTGATAGGATGCTCTACCCCCAGGTCACAGATGTAGCACAAAAGTATATCATGAGGACCAATGGTGAATCCGTACCCCTCCCAAAATACCTGTTGCCAGAGCGTGAATAATTATTGGGGCTCCTTTTTTTTCTTCCTTTTTTTCCAGCTACTTGGTAGAGTACTATGTATAATCTGTGCGCTACGCTCTCTGGGAGGAGTCTTAAGAATACATTGACGTATGCAAATATAAAAGTAATGTGATAGAAAATGGTAATGAAAAATTGAGATTAAACTATGCACTAAAGTATTTGTAACCGTAGGTGCTTGCCAGCAGTGCTTTAGCCAAAATTCTTACCGAGTCACTACCCTAATTGCTAGTGTTGATTCTGTCCTTAGAAAGTCAACCACCTAATTGCTGGTATTGCTTCACATTCTGCTCCATTGCTGCTACCAATACCGTATTTAGCGACATTGTCCCATAGTAGTACTGGTAACTTGCACTGTCCCCCATCACTACTAGTAATTTTCAGTGTCCCCACGCCTTTAGTCCTCCTACTACCGCTAGTAACTTGCATTGTCCCCCATTACTGCTTGTAATTTTCATTGTCCTCCATTACTGCTAGTAATTTTCATTGCCCAGTGTTACTACTAGAACTTTTCGCTAGCAAGAAATTAAGAATTGTCCCTTAGTCCCCATACTACCCCTAGTAACTTGCATTGTCCCCCATTACTGCTAGTAATTTTCATTGCCCCCCATTGCTACTAGTAATTTTCATTGTACCCCATTGCTGCTAGTAATTTCCATTGCCCTCCTTTGCTACTAGTAATTTTCATTGTACCCCATTACTGCTAGTAATTTTCATTGCCCTCCATTGCTACTAGTAATTTTCATTGTACCCCATTGCTGCTAGTAATTTTCATTGCCCTCCTTTGCTACTAGTAATTTTCATTGTACCCCATTGTTGCTAGTAATGTTCATTTTCCTACCCACCTTTCCACTGCTTATAGTAGAAATATTTCAAGAAAATTGTCCCTTAGTCCCCCATACTACCTCTAGAAACTTGCATTTTCCCTCATTACAACTTCATTACTGCTATTAATTTTCATTGTCCTTCATTGCTGCTAGTAATTTTCATTGTCCTCCATTACTACTACAATTATTTTCATTGTTTTCCATTACTACTAGTAATTTTCATTGTCCCCCCCCCATCCTTCCACTGCCATTAGTAACAAGAATTCAAGAACTTTCTCCATTCGCCAATGCTATCGCTGATAGCTTGCATTGTCACCCATTACTACTGATTAATTTGCATTATCCTCAATTACTACTTGTAATTTTCACGTTATTACTAGTAATTTTCATTGTCCCCCCATCTTTCCACTGCTCTTAGTAACAAGAAATCTAGAATTGTCCCTTAGTCCTCATACTACCTGTAGTAACTTGAATTGTGCCCAATTTGTCCCCTACTATTATGGTAATTTTTGTTGTCCTCCAGTACTGCATTTAATTTTAATCGTTTACCCGTCCTTCCACTGGCAATAGTAACAAGAATTCAAGAAATTTCCTCCTGTCCCCATACTACCTCTAGTAACATGCATTGTCCCCCGCCACCACTAGTAATTTTCATTGTCCTCTATTAGTACCGTTGATTTGCATTGTCCCTCCAATCTTCCCCCTACCTGTGATAACATGCATTGTCCCCCAGTCCCCCTATAACCTCAAGTAACTTGCATTGTCCTCCATTACCCCTTGTGATTTTCATTGTCCCTTTGGCTGCCGCAAGTAACCCGCAGTGGGACGGAGATGAACACCTAGAAAGAAATAGCGCGAGGCTTACATCGCGGGTAGCTGGTTCGACTCAGCAATTATGGCTCCTAGGGTAACTCTACTGTGTAGTTTTTCACTTAAAGTTTTCGCCTGGTCCAACTACTGTGTTTATCGGGCCTTCCAGCATAAAACCCCGGGCGTCACCTCGTATTCCCGATATATTTTTGCTTGATTTAATTCACTGTCATTATTCCATTTCGCGTGTTTTACAATTCTCGGCGTTACCCTTTCATTTCACTCTCTCTAATTAGGATGGAGGGACACAGTCCCATGTTTTTTGCTTCAGTTCATGATGTCTGTCGCTAAGGTCGTCGCTTGCAAGTGCACATTTTCTGGTTAAGGCTGTAGTTTTGAATTCTTTAATAGGGCATCGTACATTCTTTTTCCTTAATTCAGGTGCATATTTTCCAGTAAAAAATGAAAGGCTTTCATTTTTTTTTTAATTCTCCAAATAACATACCTTCCATTTTTTTCTTAAAGTTGAGAAATACGTATTTTTTTGCTTTGTTTATTAAATGTATAACCACATGCATGAGCATTATTGTAGGCTGATAATAACGTCATGTTTTAATATATATGAAAAAGATCGTAGGATTTTCTAAAGTAAGATGATTTGTGGCTGTAAACAGCTTTTTTGAATAATTCAGCTTTATTTTTCTTCTACCAATAGCCCTTTATATTGACGTCGAATCTTTTTTTTTTTTTTTTTTTTTAGTACTTCAAGTATTGGATCACTGTCTGCTTGCAAAATATACGAAGTTTGTAATGATGGTTCTTTTGTTAAAACCGCTCACTGTTTTCCCGAAAAGAGGAATTTTATTTTGCGTACACGAATCAATCCTGAACAAGCTAATGGGATTTTTTGCATGTTCAATACGAATGCCTACACATCTTGAATATTACTGGCACTAATGGGAAAAATAATTGCAATAATAATAATGTATAAAATCGCTTCACCTCTCTACCCAAGGAAGAAAATTTGATTCCAAGGGCATAGCATTCAGTATCAATATTGTTCCTTTACATTACCTAGCAAAAGAAAAATTCATGATATAAAATGTGAACTCATTATGGGCCTTGGTGAAGTGACCTTGGAAATATCTGAATTCAAATATTGTTCAAAAGAACATTTATGAAGTTTAGAACCTGGATTCGAATGTTGTTCAGCAATTAGGTTGTGTATGTTTTTCAACAAAAGATGTACAGCTTTGCAAAGTGACTGCTGTCCATTTCAGGAACCGCGAGTCATCGTTTTTCTCAAATATCTTTCAAACTTACTATGTGATCGAAATGGTACTTTGGCACAGTGTACAAGACACCTCCAGCTAATTTTTGCTGATATAGTGCATTTCAAGTGGTGTCAGTTAAGACGTTTACTCTTGACTTTTAAAGGCAAAGTCGCATGAGTCAGCAGGCCTACACTACGCAATCGAACGTCCACTATCCCACATAGACAGGAAAGGGGGGATGGAGATGGGGAGGCCAGGAAAGTGGGTTGAGGGAGGGATGAGGAGGGGAAGGGAGAGGGAGGGACGAGATGGGCATGAAGGACGTTCGAATGCATAGTTTGGCGAAGCTTGGCAACACTATGTAAGTCAGTAGTAAACGCCTTAACTAAAACAATTTGACAATGCACAATATTACAAAAAACTAGCGAGAGGTGTCTTGTACACTGTGTCAAAGTACCATTTCGATCAAATAATTAGTCTAAAAGATATTTAAGAAAAACGATGACTCGCAGTCCCTGAAATGGATAGTAACACCTGGCCTACTTATACCTCCGGAGTAGATATATAGGAACATCAGTAAAGTTTATACACACACACACACACACACACACACACACACACACACACACACACACATATATATATATATATATATATATATATATATATATATATATATATATATATATATATATATATATATATATATATATATATATACATGTATATGTGTGTGTGTGTGTGTGGATATGTGTATAAAATGTGTGTGTAGTTTTTTCACAGTTACGCCTCATTTCCCCTGACAGGGGTGACGTCAGAAGAAGTTATCCTTCTTTATGGGATGAGGCTGATAGACTGATCAATCTTATCGCGTATTGACTGAACGTGAAATCAAATGCGACTTTCCCAAGCTTAAAAAAACACATGGTAGGATAATACGAAATGAACGGTGTTGCTAAGTAACTATCAAAACTTATCACTACATCTTAAACTTAATTTTTGTAATGACTACCATCAAGGAAGCACGGGTACTCTTTGTTGTTGTGGTAGTCGAGTAATAGTACTCGCAGTAGTCGTAATGATAGTTATTTCTGCCCGGGTGGAACGCTGGGATCCGTTGCGCAGATTAGCGCAGGCATTTGTTTTATTCAACAATATCCCATTATCGTGGGCGCAGTCAAATTAGAGCAGCGCCCCGCGCCCGGCTAAACGTATTTTCATAGGGGCGGATATAATATCAGACCGACTAATTTGCGTACAAAGGGTCATCTTTCGGAAGATGTATGGCCATCTCACATGATCTATCTCTGACATCCATCTCCATATTTCATCAGTAGGAGCTTCTGAGTCCATCGTAGTGCCCAGAAGAGAAAATGAAAGAAATAATTGATGGAATAGCAGTAGCCGAGAGCCTTTTTTTCATTTTATTTTATATTTTAACAGCGACTCCTTTCATTTTTCTTTTTATATTTTAACAGCAACTCCTTTCATTTTTCTTTTTATATTTTAACAGCAACTCCTTTCATTTTTCTTTTTATGTTTTAACAGCGACTCCTTTCATTTTTCTTTTTGTTTTAACAGCAACTCCTTGCATTTTTCTTTTTATATTTTAGCAGCAACTCCTTTCATTTTTCTTTTTATATTTTAACAGCAACTCCTTTCATTTTTCTTTTTATGTTTTAACAGCGACTCCTTTCATTTTTCTTTTTATGTTTTAACAGCAACTCCTTGCATTTTTCTTTTTATATTTTAACAGCAACTCCTTTCATTTTTCTTTCTATATTTTAATAGCAACTCCTTTCAAACAGGAGGGATTTCCAGTCACCTTAAATTTCAGGTCCAGTTACTTCTAGCAAAAGTAGAAAAATAAAAAAATGAAAAATTACAAAAGCCACAGAAAAATAAATAAATACTAATCATAAAGCTATGTTTTGACTGAAAACGACAGGGAATCCTTCAAAAATAACTTCTGTCGAATAACTACTAAGGAAACGTCCAAGGAAATATCCATTTTTTTGTAAAGAAATCTTATCAAGAATCAAAAAACCCTCTCTTTCATATTTCGGAACAACGTTAGAACTTCTCTTTACGACATTTGGAAATAACATTGGAATTCAGTAGATCACCAGTGTTTGTATTTCCCTGGAAGTATAACAGTCGGCCCTGGAGTTGGGAGAGATCGCTACCGGCTGCGCGTTGAGCGCACTCATTTAACAAACGAGTTCTTAATGACTGGCGGATACCCCCTGCCCTAACAGAGTGGCCCGGTTATGGGGATCTCTGGAATGTTAGGTGTATTCTCACTCAGATGTTAGGAAGGAATGGCGTATACAATGCTGGATGAGTTGCCTGATAAATTGATAAGAAGGGCAGGTAGAAAAGAAATAGAAATACGGATACGTGAAGTCAGAATTGGCATGGGGCTCGTAACCTCAATCCCAACCTCTCCCCCACACAAAAATTAATAATTCTTAGAAAATTGCACCATGCCTTCGGAGTTTAAATTGATCAGCAGTGAGCGACACTGATTCTGAATAGCCAACAGACTTGAATTTACAATCTAGAAGAATTTGAAATATGGACTGAAAGAGTGCGGGTGATCAAGATGCGTGTAAAAATACTTAAGTAAGCAAAGAAGGATGGAGAGAATGTGGAAAGGTAGTTTGGGAAGGACAGAATAAGAATTATTAGGTCTAGAGGTGTGGATAAATATGCGTCAGAAGTGCTCGGAAGATGAAAAAAAAAGTTTGTGTCTGCGTCCCTTTAAAAGAATTAGGAAGGCAGTGGGTGAGAGACGAAAGTACGGATAAATGGGAAAATTAACGAGAAATGATGTTGTCTATAGCTGAAGAGAGTTTGTATATATTGCAAACTACCCCTCTCTCTCTCTCCATAGAGAGGTAGTAAGAATGTAGAGTGCTCTGAGAATTCAGACAAATGATTCTCCAACCAAAAAATTATTTGGATTAAGAGATGTATTTATAAACAGTCATCCACCTTCTTTCCTAATTAGAACTAGAAGATTGTTTGAGTTGCTGAATATAAACATACAATTACCTTTAATAGTGAAATTACCTCCTCCTTGGAGAATTTGTACACGCTTAAAATATTTATCAAAGAGTTATTCATATACCCCAGAACACCATAGACAACATGCAGTAGAACATATAATCCGAAAAGGTCCACATTATGCAATATACACCGACGGATCTAACTCACAGGACAAAAAACGTTTCAGTTCTCTCTACCAGATAATGCCTCAGTATTTACAGCTGAGTTATGTGCAATAGCATCAGCCATAAAAAATAATTATGAAGTCCCATTAAATAATTTGGTGATTTATAGCGACTCCAGAAGCGCTGTAGAAGCCATTCAGAGTTACAATCCAAAAAATAATTTTGTACAACAAATGAAGTTTTCACTCCATAAATTGTATAATAATGGAAAAAGAATATAGAAATATGTTGGATCCCTGCCCATGTAGAAAATTAAAGGAAATGAAAAGGCTGATAAAGCAGCTAAAGAAGCGGTCCACATGACAAGAACTAATGTAAACATCCCTGTCAGTGACTATATACGTCATAAAAAAAAACAATCATTGTAAGTAAATGGCAAAATATATGGGAATGAAGAACCTGAAAATAATATATTAAAACAGATAAAATCCAGTGTTGGAAAATGGAGTTCATCATATCAGAGAGAGAAACACACACAAGTAATTCTGACGCTTCTTCAAATAGGCCATACTCGTTTGATACATGGACACTTAATGAACAGTCCACGTGGCCCTCCTCCCGAATGCCCAGAATGCAAAGTGTTGATAACAGTCAAGCATGGATTGTATGAATGTCCAAAATATAACTTACAGCGATTATCAAATTTTGGAAGTACTGTAGATAATGAAGGAAATTTTGACAGTCTTCTACATTTTCAGTAATACCAATTATAATGTTCATGAGGGGCTGTGATTTAATTAACAAAATATAAAAATAAGTGAATAATAAAAATACAAAAACCCTTATGGTGTCTAATGAATTTTAGAACAACTAAATTTTAAAATTTTGCTTAACTTATTCTGAATTTTAATATACCTTTTTAGTGAGTATATATGGAAACATGAGTATAAGTGTATTTATTGAGTGAGTGTGTTCCAGTATGAGAGCGCATGCCTTTGTGCAGTGTTTAATTTAATTTTCATTCATTCATCTTCATACCGAATGATCTATTTGGTCCCAGTGCTAGGCCAGAGCTGATTTCATCCAAATCCTTCGGGCCAGCCCTACGAGAGCTGATAATCAGCTCAGTGGTTTGGTTAAACTGTTTTTTAATATTAATGTTTCTGTTGCAACTGTATTACCCTTTATAAACAGATAATTAAAGCACTGTATTTTTCGTTTTTCCGCTATTGTAAAATTAAACTAATATGAAAACGGTTAATTTCAATGTCTAAATTAACATCTACGTCTGTAGGAAATATATGCTTTTAAACAGTTTTGGAGATATTTAAAAAGACAAGGCGGACAATGATAGGATTAGATTACCTTTTATTCTGACTTTCTACTAAATTTTTTAATAGACACTTGACAATTACAATTACCTTCTGAATTACAAATATAGAAGGTAAGTGTAATCGTCAAGTAACAAGAAAGAACTAATCGGTTAATATCTAAGGATATGTGTTAAAAGGAGAATCGGACCTTACATCTGCATATGTGGAACTGTGGTTTCAAGCTTGCAAAAAAATATATAAGTAAAAAAAAAAAAAAAAAAAAATTCTCCTACCACATATTACTCTGTAGAACTGAATCTGGAAATCGGTTGGCCTTTCGTTGAAGGCAGCTTCACGCTTTTAGGTGTAACGAATTTCAGAAAGAGATGATAAAGGTCCTGCAAAGGTTAAATTTCTTGCGGTCAGGAGTAATATTTACACACTTTGATGCCAGAACCCAAAGACCGGGAGCACCTTGCGGTCAGTTTTCATTAAATCCTATTTATTTATTTTTTTGTGTTTATTTTGTACGTGCGTTGTTTACCGAGACTGCGGGGTACATTAACGTCCGGTTAACTGGATTGCCAATGTGTGAAGAAAATTGCGGACAAAGCGAAGCAGAACAGAGAGAGAGAGAGAGAGAGAGAGAGAGAGAGAGAGAGAGAGAGAGAGAAGAGAGAGAAACACATTTCAGATACCTAGAACACCCTTTTGACCTTTCATCAAATAACTCGTACAAACAGACACGCACATAAAAGGCTGTATCCTGTAATACATACAAAATGAAAACGAGAGAGAGAGAGAGAGAGAGAGAGAGAGAGAGAGAGAGAGAGAGAGAGAGAGAGAGAGAGAGAGATTTCAGTTACCTAGATCACCCTTCTTGACCCTTCATCAAACAACTCATACAAACAGACACGCACATAAAAGGCAATATCCTGTAATACATACAAAATGAAGACGGGAAATAGTTACGTAGCAAAAATAAAATTGGCTGTGGATTTTTTCCACCTTTTTACTTTGATTCTAGGTGTCCCTCATGAAGGGTCATTTGCTATTTGTTGCCCACTAATTTCAAAGGGTCAGACATTGCAGCCTTCTGCTAAATTCCCGTTGTCGGCGCTTTGGGTGTTATTTCAGGCTGTTATTTCTCTCTCTCTCTCTCTCTCTCTCTCTCTCTCTCTCTCTCTCTCTCTCTCTCTCTCTCTCGTTTTCATTTTGTATGTATTACAGGATATTGGTTTTTATGTGGTTGTCTTTTTTGTGTGAGTTGTTTGATGAAGGGTCAAGAAGGGTGATCTAGGTAACTGAAATTCTCTCTCTCTCTCTCTCTCTCTCTCTCTCTCTCTCTCTCTCTCTCTCTCTCGTTTTTATTTTGTATGTATTACTGGATATTGGCTTTATGTGCGTGTCTTTTTTGTATGAGTTGTTTGATGAAGGGTCAAGAAAGGTGACCTAGGTAACTGAAATCTCTCTCTCTCTCTCTCTCTCTCTCTCTCTCTCTCTCTCTCTCTCTCTCTCTCTCTCTCTCTCTCTCTCTCTCTCTCTCTCGTTTTCATTTCGTATGTATTACAGGATATTGGCTTTTATGTGTGTCTTTTTGTATGAGTTGCTTGATTA
The DNA here is from genome assembly GCF_040412425.1 of Macrobrachium rosenbergii. Lineage (NCBI taxonomy): Eukaryota > Metazoa > Arthropoda > Malacostraca > Decapoda > Palaemonidae > Macrobrachium > Macrobrachium rosenbergii. Next base: position 15,091,240 of record NC_089756.1, read on the forward strand.
AGGGTCAGGAAGGGTGATGTAGGTAACTGAAATTCTCTCTCTCTCTCTCTCTCTCTCTCTCTCTCTCTCTCTCGTTTTCATTTTGAATGTATTACTGGATATTGCCTTTTTTGTGAGTGTGTTTGTACTAGTTGTTTGATAAAGGGTTAAGATGGGTGTTCTAGGTATCTGAATTCTCTCTCTCTCTCTCTCTCTCTCTCTCTCTCTCTCTCTCTCTCTCTCTCTCTCTCTCTCTCTCTCTCTCTCTAAAACGCCAGTTAGCTCCATGTCCAAAATAGGCAGCAGATGTGGAATGGAGATGTCACATTAGAGTTTTTATGTTATTTTTTAAACATTTGTGAATAAGAAGTGTTGAGTTTCAGTGGCGTGATGATAAAAGAAATACCTAATAATGCAGTTTACAAATACAGGTTTCTTTAACGAAAACCAGTTTAATGAAATAACAATAATTTACATAGTTTTCAGATCATGCACATAACTTAGTATAGGAAGAGATACAGGTACAGCACAGTTCTAGGAAATAGTTCAACCCACCTGTAAGAAAATACAGGATACAGGAATACAGGAAAAAGGAAAAGATCTCGAAAAACTGGTTAGAGGGTGGTTAGGCTGAGGTGAAAAACACCAACAGACATAGAAACATAAACACGGATTGCAGTTGAGGTTTTTTCTTGGTCCAAGAACAGAAGGCAGATGGTATGTTAATGTCTGAAAGAAAAATCAAATGAGAGATCCGTTTCAGGGACTTATTATTGAAAAAAAAGTCAAGTATACCTTAGTTTTACCAGACCACTGAGCTGATTAACAGCTCTCCTAGGGCTGGCCCGAAGGATTAGACTTATTTTACGTGGCTAAGAACCAATTGGTTACCTTGCAACGGGACCTATAGCTTATTGTGGAATCCAAACCACATTATAGCGAGAAATGAATTTCTATCACCAGAAATAAATTCTTCTAATTCTTCATTAGCTGGCCGGAGACTCGAACTCGGGCCTAGCGAGTGCTAGCCGACAACTCTACCGACCGGATGTTAATGAAGGCGAACTGGGAAATATGATAAATGAAGTGTTTTATTAAAAAAAATAAAAAAGTAACACCAAAGATTTTGAGGTGCTGAGAGTGAAGATGACAAACACTTGTAACAGAGAGGATGATGATGATGATGATTCGGGCTTATATACTATATTCGAGAATAAGTTACTAGCGGTGGCCTTCCGAGTTTGCATGTTGAAAATGGATTAATGTATTTCAGATCTCTCACATTTGGTGACTCCTTTTAATTCGAAAAACACTGGACGCACATAAGATACTTTACACTGTAATTTTTCTACATTGCAAGATTTGGTCGTCAAAAATATAAATATACATATAAATGTACAGATACACACACATTACATGTATGTATGTATGTATGTATGTATGTATGTATGTATGTATGTATGTATGTATGTATGTATATACATATTAAAAATCTGTTTTTTTATATAGGCATTGAATTTCTCAACGAACTATTACTGCGGATCGTTTGGCAGTTAAGACACATACATACATAGATACATAAATACATACATACATACATACATACATACATACATACATACATACATACATACATACATACATACATACATACATATGTGTGTATATATTACTGTTACTCGTTGATATTCAAGCTTTAGCTCCTATTACGAAAGAAATTATCGCAAGTATAAATAATAATCGACTGAAATGTTGCTGCAATCTGACAGCTTAATAGGCCAAGAGGGTGCAGGCTGGCAATCTTACACGTACAGTGTTTTATTGTAGTTTCTAAAGAACAGCTCCTTTTGAAACGCTGTAATTTGAGTAGACTCCCATGCGTAATAAATCGCCCGCAAAAGTAGCTAATAACTCAAACATCTTTTGTTGGGACGTCACGGCGCTTGCCCTAAATATTCCCACTCGCCCGGCCGTCGTTTCCCCTCGACGAAACGTAACATTAGACCCTCCATACTGGACAAATTTATAAACCCGAAGCATTCGATCCGTCATTAGCGGAAAAGTTATGGAGGGACGGAGCGACGCGTCGTCCTTCCAAATAAACGATGGATAAATCAACCTCATTAGCTTCGCGGTCGATGTCTTCGATCGAGACAAGCAAGGAAAGCGTTTTCATGTTGATATGCGCAGTATTTTTCTCTTACGCTGTATCACAGTCTCGCTTGTTGCGTCTAGGAATTCCGGCAGCCTAATGGAAAGGCTTCGTTATCGAAACAAGAGTAAAAACATTGCTGGTGTCAACATTACTGCAACGGGTTTTCTGGTTTTTGTTGTTCTTTAAATTACGATGAGAAGTATATAATTTCCTAAGGTTTTAATCGTGTGGATTATTCTTTCCTAGCTAATAGATAAGTCTCTTCTTATGTGTATTTTCCTTATTAGTACCAATCGTATTTTTCTTCTGTATATTGTTTTTGTTTTTCCGAGACGATTTTGGAAATCTTCAA
>NC_089756.1:15096225-15123725 GCF_040412425.1 Macrobrachium rosenbergii
AGAATCCCAGTCTGTGGCAAGTGCTTTCGACTCTTTATTGCATAATCAGATTTTCCGTTCAAAGTCTTTTCTCGATAAAGGACTAATTCTATCTTAGGTAATTTTTTTTAGACATAAAACCGAACATGTTCTTTTCAAGAATGGAAAAAATGGGAACCTCTGAGTATTCCAGAGAGCGAGAGGATCAACAATATTCATGCTAAAGATTTGAATCAAAATTAATGGAAATGCATGCATTATGTGATGCATTGTATAGAATTATACTTTATTCTCGCACGTTTGATCAGCTAATATTAAAGGTACGCATTGCTTAGGTAGACAAAAATGACTACGCATATCTGGACTATATAATGTGTGATAGTGGACTTTTATTTATAAAATTCAGCCCACTTTTTAGTGATTACTAAAATGTATTGAAATTTACAGTACCCATATATACATAAATATATATATATATCTATACATATATATATGTATGTATATATACATATATAAATATGTATATATACATATATAGATGTATATATATAAATAATTAATATATATATATACATATATATACATACATCCATCCATCCATAATTCATACATACATACATACATACATATGTAAATGTTTGTCTATAGCCAGGCCATCTGACTAGCGATAAGTTAGCTATTATAACTATGAAGTGGAGCTGCCCAGTCATCTGATCTACAATATTTTGTTAAAGACTGTCGCAGCACAGGGACAGTACTCATACTAAGTTACATTACGCAAAAGACTGACGGTTTAAACTGCGTATATACTGGCTTCCGAGGTTTTAGTTTCGTCATTTGGGAATCACAACTTTTTAAAGTACTCGCATTCTAAACGTGGGAGGTAGTTCAGTGGGAATTGTTTTCAGTTTGCCAGTGATACAAAGTTGTGTAGGTTCTTGCGTTTGTTGTGTATACCAGAAACAAGACAAAGTAAGTAAAGAGTGTCATTGGTAATAGCCACTTCTGTGACGTCAAAACTTCAGCGATCGTATCTGTTATAGAAAGTCACTGTTTATTGAGGGGGGGGGATGTGGACGGTTGGGGAAGGGTTGCTGGGGGGCGGGGAGGGGGGATACCGGGTGGGAGCTACTGAGCCAACCATTACCTTTGATCAGCAAATAGTATTTTTCACGAAGACATACGGGGAATCGTGTCAATATCTCATGTAATCCGTACCCCCCTTCTAGCCGTTCCTCCCAATTTGCTGCAAAATCAGCCCATTATCTCAGATAAGGAGACGAACGGACGATGGGACAGGCATAGCAACTTAATAACCATAATTAGGAGATAATTAAGGACTTCCTCTTGACATCGTTGCTGTTTAGCGAATCATCGATACAGTATTTCCCTAACGGAGATTATTATCTGTTGCACGACGCTCTGCAATGACTGTGATCGGTCTTCGTTTTGACGTTGCTCTACAGAATATCAAAAGAAAATAAAATAAAAAAAAACACGGAATTAAAAGAGTGATAAATATCACGATAGGCGTTTCCCACGACGAGACCTCCAAATGTATTAATTTAAAGACGCTCATTTTCCGAAGTCTGTTGCGGTCGCCGTATAGGCCATGGCTGCTGATAAGATCGCAAATGGGCGGTTTTTACCGATAATGACCGGCTATCGTTCGATGACATTGTGACCAGGGAGTAACCAGTGGTCACACATCGTCCCTTCGTAACTGTGACGGCCCTCACGATCGGCGCGTAACTCAGGCCGATGACGGGTTATTGACAGAAGTTAGTCCGTGTAATTTAATGACAAAACGGCCATCTGTGTTGTGTCACTCGTCATAAAGGAGTGGAGTCGCCGTGTTGGAAATGAGAGGCCAGCGCCGTTTCCTCAATATCCGATGGACAAGGATTCCTGGACCGCAGGCCTTCTTTTCCGCAGGTGACATGTGATCTGGAGTCCACGTATCTCCCCACCGCTTCCCCCTCCCTCCTGCGCCTCCCCCTCCCCTTCTCTCAGCCCCTACTTCTAAAAAAAAAAAATTCAAATCAATATCTGCTGATAGTTGCGGATGGTCCTTTTGAAAAAAATATGATTTCGTTGATTAAAATACCCGAATTTTTGTACATTATATTGTTAATTAAAATACCCAATTTTTCAAAATTATATTTTTTATTATAATACCCGATTTTTTGTGTGTGAATTATATTGTTGATTAAAGTAGCCGATTTTTTAAAAACTATATTGTTAATTGAAATACCCGATTTTATGTAAACTATGCTATTTTCTCCCATGCATTTCACTCGCTATATTTTCCCAATAAGCTTGAGTAAATATCTCATAAAACTAATGCTTTTCCTTGGCCAGTGATTTTTTCGCGTTAATTACAGCAACGCATTTGACAAGTCGGCGCGGACGTTTATGGTTGGGCTGCCAGGTCCTTCCGACGTAAATTCAGGTGAAGAGCTAATGACATTTTAATTAGTATGTTAAAACGCTTTCTTTATGATTCTCGAGATGAAAGAAAAAAGGGGTGAAAAGGGCTAACTTCAAAGCGGAAGCTCACCAGTTCATTGCCTGCGCGGTATCCAAAAGCGTTAAGGTAGGTTTTCTAGACCGTGGATGCGATTATCGCTTAACGATGATCATTCATGGATTAACGATGATCGTCAAACGATTTTTAGAGCACTAATTTGGTTGTTTTTTCATCGGACTGTTTTGCTTTGAACGACTGACGGTAGGTCTATCGTCAGTCGTTCAAAGCAAAACCTACCGTCAGTCGTTCAAAGCTAAACGTACCGTCATTCGTTCAAAGCAAAGCAGCCCGATTAAAAAAGAAGCGAATTAGTGCTCTAAAAATCGTTTGACGATCATCGTTAATCCATGAACGAACATCGTTGAGCGATAATCGCACCGAGCAAAACCTACCTTTAAACCAAAATTTGGAAATGTTAATTAGTATTATGGTGTCACCCGGTATATCTTTTGTTTATGGATAACTTCGTTGTAGATAAGAATCCGATTTCGAAGCGGTTAATATTTTGAAAGGGCCCTCATATTCAAACGGGATTTTGATAAACGTTCATTTAGTGATCAAATTAGCCTTAGCCCATTTTTCATTGTTTTGATTTCTATTCTATTCTATTCTAGTTTTCTGTAAAAGAAAATTATTGTGCCGGTTTTGTCTGTCCGTCCGCACTTTATTCTGTCCTCCCTTTTTTCTGTCTGCCCTCAGATCTTAAAAACTACTGAGGTTAGAATACTGCAAATTGGTATGTTGATCATCCGCCCTCCAATCATCAAACATACCAAATTGCAGCCCTCCAGCCTAAATAGTTTTTGTTTTATTTAAGGTTGAAATTATCCCTAATCGTGCGTCTGGCAACGATAAAGGATAGGCCACCACCGGGCGGTGGTTATTCATGGACCGCGGCTCATACAGCATTAAACCGAGATCACCGAAAGATAGGTCTGTTTTCGGTAGCCTTGATTATGCGCTGTAGCGACTTGCGATTGCGCCGAAGATACTTAGGCTTATTCTTTACCTGTTATATTCGGAGTTAACATAGAAACATGAATAAGTTGTATTAGCAGGTCTCACAGCAGAATATTTTAGGCCTAGGTAACTTACTTATTTGTATTTTATACTTCGAACGCTATAATTAACGTCATAAAACTGCATTTTTATAATTTGTTATTGTTGATCTTAGGCTAAATTGGCCTAAATATTCCGCTGGGAGACTTTTCAACAATTAGGCCTTGATTAAAAAAAGAAAAAGATTACTGATTGACAGGTCGGGTGTATTATTTTTTTTAGCCAAATCCTTCTTGGTTGGTTGGTTTAGATTAAGTTGACCTTATGCAAGCACAGGCATTTGCCCAAAGAGGTAGAATTATTAAAGTTGATAAGGAATCTGGTGTTTCATTCAGAACGCTGTTATCCAACAGAGGCACCACTATTTATGTTAATCCGTTATTTTCTTTTTTTTTACGAGTTTATTGCCCTTCCCTGACATAGGAAGATATTAATTTTGATTTCTATCTTTATTATATTTTTAATTTTGGTTGTTTATTTGCCTGTGGGAAGGATTACCCAAAAAGTTATTTGTGGATTTGTATGCCAAATGTCGCCGTATGTGGTCCTCATGACTACCAAAAATTTACTATATTTTCCTGGTAATTATTGGCTCAATATCATGACCTGCCCATCCAATCTAAAGGCAAAAATTATTTGTAATAAGTACTAATAATAACTCCTGTTGAAAGTGAATGGCGATCAATATGCGAAAATGATAATGGGAACTCAAACATGATGTGAAGTTGAATTCCAAAGGTTAGAGGTTTTTTACTAGTGCCTTTTTTCGAAAATTATCAGTCATGCTCTGTGACCGTATTAAAAAAAGCTGTTCATTGGATTGGGAAAAGGTTAGGATTAAAATTGTTACATTATATATATATATATATATATATATATATATATATATATATATATATATATATATATATATATATATACATATATACATATACATATTAGCTAAAGCCACTGGGAAAGTTCAAATTGAAAAGACAGAGTGCCAAGTACTTTCGTGTATATACACGGAAGTACTTATACTCTATCTTTGAATTTGAACTTTCCTGGTGGCTTTAGCTAATAAACAAAATCACGCGCTTGCTTTTGTGATTTCTTATTATACATATACATATATAATATATATATATATATATATATATATATATATATATATGTATATATATGTGTGTATATGTATGTATGTTTGTGTGCATGTTTTATATAATTATATAGATATAATATATATATATATATATATATATATATATATATATATATATATATATATATATATATATATATATATATATATATATATATATATATATATATATATATATATATATATATATATATATATATATATATGTATATTTATATATCTGTGTATATGTGTCTGTTACATTTGTGAGCCTAAATCTAAAGGAGATCAGTTAGGCAAACGGCAGATTGAATAAGATCAAAAAAGTGAAATTGCATATGGAAGTAAGATTATGACAGTGAAACTATATTTAAAAGATTTCAATTTCAGAATAGTGTTTTAAGATCAATATTAAACACGTTAAAAATTTTCTTCTGCGCAATCGAGTTTTCTCTACGATCGCTACAGCGTATAATCAAGGCCACCGAAAATAGATCTATCTTTTGGAGGTCTCGGTATAAAGGTGTATGAACCGCGGCCCGTGAAACTTTAACCACGGCCGGATGGTGACCTATCCTTTGTCGTCGCCAGAAACAAGATTATGGTTAACTTTAACCTTTGAAAAATAAAAACTACTGAGGCTAGAGGGCTGCAATTTGGTATGTTTGATGATTAGAGGGTGGATGATCAACATACCAATTTGCAGCCCTCTAGCCTTGGTACCTTTTAAGGTCTGAGGGCGGACAGACAAAGCTGGCACAGTAGTTTTCTTTTACAGAAAACTAAAATCATTTGCAAGATAGAGTAACGAATGGAATTGGGTGCCTAGTGTTAGTTAATCGTCGTTAGTCGCAGCCAAGGTTAGAAGCTGGCATTTCGTTGCAACCTCACCCTAAGAGACTTGCTGAGAACCTGAAGGTTAGTTTCTGCAAGGGCCATTCCCTTTAATAAGAAAAAGTATATATATATATATATATATATATATATATATATATATATATATATATATATATATATATATGTGTGTGTATGTTTTATTACTGACGCTTCATTTATATCCTCCGGAAGTGTCTAAGACATAAAGAAGACACCAGTCTGGATTTACAACTAGTGTTTCATTTTCCTTTGTTTTATTTGTATATATATATATATATATATATATATATATATATATATATATATATATATATATATATATACACACACACACACACACACACACACACACACACACACACACACATATATATATATATATATATATATATATATATATATATATATATACATATATACATATATATACATATACACACACACACACATATAAGCACTCTCTTCCCTAATACGAGATGAGAGCCGCTTTTAATTGGACTCCGTAACAATCGCGGGAGGTTATTAATTCATTTCGAGGACGCGTTAATGTTGGAGGAGGGGCAGCAGCCGCCAGGATTAATGCGCCAATGACCAATTTTCCGCTCCGCATCGCTGGCTTTTGGCGGGAAAACGCTGCCACGTGTGGTTCGCGGGGCCCGCTGCCAATTATCTCCAAATGAACAAAGCGTAGAGACAGTACTGTGTTTATGCCTCCGTTTATTGCGCTCCACTTTGGGGAGCTAATGTTGTTAAAAAGCATGTCTCTCATAAAGACGGTCGGTCGGCTGCGTTCACACAAGCAAAAACTAAGCAGGTAACTGCCTCCCGGACCATAAGTATCGTCATTGACGAGCCTAAGACGGCATTATCTAACGTAAGGGAGAGGCGATTGTCTATTTTTCTGGGGTGCTGGGGGAGAGGGTCCAGGGCCCGGGGAGGGGGATAGGTATGGGTAGTGGGGGATAGTTAGTGAAAATGAGCGTGTCTGTTAATGATGATTACGCTGTGAGTCGTCCGCGGCAGATGCGGCCGCGTAAAACTACGACAGTCAACTCCGTGAGGGGGGGACTCCGCCCTCTCCCTCTTAACAAGCAAACGATACCGCGGCCCCCTCGAAGTATTTATTATATATTTCACGCTAATGAGCCATAACTTATACGGCTTTAGGAGGAAGCAATGGGTGTTGTGAGGGCTCTCGAAGGGTCTGATGGTTACTTAGGGTCGTGTTCTTGGGTGGCGTTGACGGAACAAACGACGACGAAGGTCCGTTTGGTCGGCTGTCTGTATGTATTAATCTGTACGCCTAATTAGGGATTCGGCATGGGGATTAAACCTGGGGGAGGGGCGTGGTGAAGAGGCACGCGCACTAACGCATATAAATATATATTATATATATATATATATATATATATATATATATATATATATATATATATATATAGTATATATATATATATATATATATATATATATATATATATATATATATAGTATATATATATATATATATATATATATATATATATATATATATTTTATTAGGTTTGTATGTATGTATATAATTATTTACTAGCTCTACAGTATTTACATAGGTTAATTCCTGTCTGTACCAGTATTATATTGATTATAATTTTGATCGGAATATATTTATGATATATATATATATGAAATACCTTGTCTTTATTCTCAGAAGGTATTGTTAAAATCTCACTTCTTGTGTCTATAAGGCAGCAATGTAATTTTTAATGTTACCTTAGGAATGTTATTAATCATGTAGATGTCGGCATCATGACAATAATAATGATAATAATGCACGCCACTGTTAAGGGGAACGGTTTGAGAGAACAACGCCTTTCTGTGTTGCCTTCTCACGTTATACTTGGAAGGCTTAGTTATAACCAATATTATAAATCACTGTGAAGACTAACATAGTCATGTGGGAAAGATATAAACACGGCAGACACATGATGTTACCAAACACAAGGAGGCAAGTAACTACTGTACATGCGACCTCGTTCGCGCATGCGTATAGGCACACGCGCTCGCTGTTACAAGGCAGCGCTAATACTTTAAGGTTATGGAACCTTAATAGTTTATCTTGTTCTTACGGTACATTTCATTTATATATATATATATATATATATATATATATATATATATATATATATATATATTATATTATATATGTATAATATATATGTGTGTATATATATTATATACACACACTAAATATATATATATATATATATATATATATATATATATATATATATATATATATATATATATATATATATATATATATACTTTCTTCTATGCAGTCTGAGTGATTACAGGATATGTTAACCAATCTGAATCTCGGCAAGTCTTTGTGTTACTGGGTAAGAACCACCACAATTTACTAACTACCAGGTTGATAATTTACTGCTTAGATTAGTTAGGCAAAGAACCAGCGTGATATTTAGGAACTTAGGAGTTACGTGCAAATTGAGTTGAGTGGCGCACTGAATGTGCAGTAGTAAAGTATACATGCTGTCGGTGAGCATTTTTGTAGGTGTTCGAGGCAGCTATTGTTGGGAAGCTTTTGTGAAAGTTTGCGCTTTGTGCTTATAGTGCTTAGCGTTTTGCATGCCAGTTCAGACCACTTGATTGCTGAAACGTGTGCCCTCATTTAAGTTGTGGTTACAGTAGTACAGATGTATACAGTATATATACATTAACACATACTTTCTTACATACGTGTTAAAATTATATATATATATATATATATATATATATATATATATATATATATATATATATATATATATATATATATATATATATATATATATATATATGATATATATGATATATATGATATATATGATATATATGATATATATATATATATATATATATATATATATATATATATATATATATATATATATATATATATTTCCCAGAATAGACTGGGAAAATATGAGTTTTCTGTACAGGAACACCAACAAAACATCTAGACTGGTTGTAGAGAACGCCTTCATAACTTGCGCCAACAACACGATGGCAGGGAACACCGGAAACGGCTTTGAAGACAGCATATCTAGAAAAATCGTAGGCCTATACTCCACAGTAGCAAGGAAACGAAGAAAAAACGTAAGAGAACGCACGGAAAACGGTCACCTAGGATGAAGGATCAGAGAAAGACCAAGGTCAAGAGGGGGTGGAGGTCACACAAGAAGAGCTAGGCGATTATAGGATTAAAAGTACCCAGCACACAGATATAAATACAGCCGGACTACGCGTCTGCTCATTGTACGGATACTTGATAATGTGGACTGTTTGTCCAAGAAAGCTTGTAACATTTTGAATAAAAACTCCATTAGATACCATCCAGTTTGAATGAGGTCCTTTTAGTAATTCTACTAATGCACAGAACAATTGTGTATGTGATAAAGTTAATATATATATATATATATATATATATATATATATATATATATATATATATATATATATATATATATATATATATATATATATATATATATATACAGTATATTCATATATACAGTATATATATGTATACATGTATATATAATTTTCATAGATATATATATATATATATATATATATATATATATATATATATATATATATATATATATATATATATATATATATATATATATATATATATATATATATATATATATGTGTGTGTGTGTGTGTGTGTGTGTGTGTGTGTGTGTGTGTGTGTATGTGGAGAGATGGTAAAAGAAAGAATACATGAGAAGGTAATGTAAAGAAGATAATAAAACTCCCAAAGGGAACTTTCCCCCAGCCGCCGGAGGAAGCGAAATAAAAGTCTCTAAAGGACAAAATGCGAGAGTTACGAGGTGGTGGAAGCATTACGGAGAAACAAAAGCAATTCTGAATTATTTGCCTTTGAAAATAAAAGACGGGGAGATTCGGGTGATGAAGGGGCATTTAAAACTCCCCAGAGGCGGCGCCTATGAAACGGACGCTTTCAAAGAGTCGCCCATATAGTGTTGATGGCACGTGCATCCTATTATCCACGACGGCGACGGGTCAAACACAGACGAGGACAGACGAGGATAATTGTGGATTATATGCTTTGTGAATTAGAGGTACGAAAGATCAGGGGAAGAACGGCCATTTAACAACCCGAAATAAGAGGGTGGAAAGAGTCTGGGGCGAGATGGCACGTGCATGTGGTTTTGGACGGTTAGTAAATCGGACAAGGAAAGGTAGAGATAACTACGTCTTATCTGCTTTTAGATATGGTTAGAAGACATTAGGATATATTAAGGGAAGGTATTAGGGAGGTCACTGCTTTGGTGGGTTACCATGGGTAGAGGCCCGGCTAAAAAGAGCGGTCAGGAGAGAGAAAAAGATGAAGAGAGAGGGGGAGAGAGAGAGAGGGAGACCCAGTGACGCATCGTCATTACCGTAATCAAGAAGCGTAACTGATCCCTTCGCCATTGTCTATAGGTAATTACGTGTGTCATGCTTCCCATCCATGTTACTCATGGGCGGTTATCGGAAAAGAGCTCAGGCATGAGGGTTGGGGGAAAACAATGGGAACAAAAAAAGAGCAATTATTGCAGTATGTCGGGGATGACTCTCGGTAAATGGGATTTTATTCTTATTTTTATTTGCGTATCATTATTTTTTTTTTTTTTTTTTTTTTTACGGTTTTGGAATCTCGGTATGAAAAATCGGCTGATTTCGGAATGAAGGAGTTGGAAAACGTACTATGATGCAAAGGTATTTGACATGTGACATTCATATTTTGTTATATAAAGCCTATGAATATATATATGTATATATATACACATATATACACATATAAATATATGTGTGTGAAATGCCTTAGTACGAAAAATCAGCTGAGGATTTTTTAAAAAAGAGGAGATTTGATTGGTCACTTTGGAATGATCATACGTATTATACATGATGAGTTCGGCCAGTTTATACATAAGTCTCTGAGTAGTTAACCTACAAAACAATAATAACCGTTTAACAAAGAACAGTTTTAACCCTTATAACTATAAATTTTCTTAGTAGTTCCCAACGGAAATAAGAATTGTACAGTTCTAAAATGATTGTGTATTACTGGACATTGGGCGAATAGAATAAAAAAATAAGTGCTCCTAACACTAACTCGAGAAATAAACAACTTATGTGCCACATCATATTACGTTTCATTATCATTGCCGGTCTGCTAAAATAAGAAATACTATATCTCCAGAACAGCTCTTTTAAACAACAGCAGGGGCCATCATGGAAGAAAAAACTAGCCATTCCATGACGCAGTACATTTGCATGCACAATAAACACTGTATAGAGAATTAATATTGCTTTCCCCTCCCCTTATCAGGTAAAAGCAAAACCAATCAGCGCTTAAGGGCGACATCCTCTTGGACTTGACCCCGATCCTGAACCTTATGGACAGCCTCCCAGTGATCTCTCCCCAGCCATTCCATGAAAACTCACGTTATCATGGAGAACTCACTTGACCGTGGTGAGTGTAATTTTGGACGATTAGAGGGCCATATCGGAGTTGTTCCTCGGCTAATTGACCATTAGCAATCGGACTCATCATTTAATTGGGGGGAGACCTTTTTCACGTTCGCTTGGATCCTCGTTAAACTTGCACTCATGTTGTTTGCACTCGTCCGTCCATTAAGGGTGAAGTGATGGGTGCGTGAAGAGAACTGCATTTTTTCACTTTTTTGTTGTTGTTGTTTATGTTTTTGCTCGTAATGAGCTGACATTCTCATGGAACACTGAGGAAAAATAAAACCGTGTTTTTATAACAACCTTCCACTGAATAAAATGACGGGGCTGAAAGAGAATAATAATAATAATAATAATAATGGTGATTTTCATTATCATTATTATTATTATTATTATTATTATTAGATAACTTGCAAAGAATCTCCCAGAGAATAGAATGCTTAAATGGGGTAGAGATAACAAGAGCGAAGGACAGCAAAGTACTGTAATAACACTTCAGCAGATAAGAGGAGAAAACAGTAGATTAGTTAATAAGAATTATAAATACAAATAAGAGGAGGACGTGTCTTCGAATGTGCCTAGATAATGTCAGGGTCAATAAACATTGTTATTTTTATGCGATTGTTAATTATGTTAAGAGCACTTAATTGCGGCTTGATAATGTAAATTTTTAGTTTTCTGTAAAAGAAAACTATTGTGCCGACTTTGTCTGTCCGTCCGCAGTTTTTCTGTCCGGCCTCAGATTTTAAAAACTACTAAGGCTAGAGGGCTGCAAGTTGGTATATTGATCATCCACCCTCCGATCATCAAACATGCCAAATTGCAGCCCTCTAGCTTCAGCAGTTTTTATTTTATTTATGGTTAAAGTTATCCATAATCGTGCTTCTGGCAACGATATAGGACAGGACACCACCGGGCCGTGGTTAAAGTTTCATGGGCCGCGGCCCATACAGCATTATACCGAGACCACCGAAAGATAGATCTATTTTTGGTGGCCTTGATTATACGCTGTACAGAAAACTTCGGCGCATCTTTTACCTATTTTATTTTAAACAAATTATGTTAAGCTTTTGTAACTTGTTGAAAAAGTCTGATTGACAGGTTCATTAGGTGTCGATTTTTTTTTTTTATATATTAGGGGCAATCGTGAAGTCAGTATCCTATTAAGTAACTTCTCTTGTATTCCAGTAAGCACTCGGTTCATTAAAATGCTCTTAACAAAAGCATGGTTTGTGTATATATGTTACATATATATATTCACGCACGCCCAGTCATGCGTGACGAAATACGAACGGACTCTTTTCCCAGTATCCTTAATAAATGTCGTTATAACATACAAGATTATTTTTTTTATTTAGTAGTTTTTGTCAGTGGAATACAGTGTCCTTGTTCGTTAGTTACCAGTCCTGCTGTAATAGATCTTGGAATTTGACTAATGATTTTCTTGGACGCCCAATGGTATTCGATTCTTATCTTCTACCTTGCAAATAAATGGAAGTTTTTATAATCAAATATGGATTCTACATTCCGATTTTCTGCCGTAACAATAAAGGAAAGTTAGTATTCAGCGTTGATAAAATTGTAATATTTACAAATTAGTAAAGTCTGATATTTTCTGATAAGTTAACTGTGATATTTTCTGATAAATTAAATCGGGGATTAATTGCTAAGGAAATTATATTTTCTGATAAGTCCCGTAAATTCTGATGTTTACTGATAAGTAAATTCTGGTAGCAATAGCTGAGTTACATTTTGATTTACTAAAGAGCAAATATAGGGTGATGTTAGTAACTGAACTGGTGACTTCTAATAAATGGAAGAGCTGTGTACGCCAAGAAAAAAATCATGACTTGAAATATATTTAACGACTTACGAGTATATTTGTTTCATGTAAATAAAATTAACCTTGAAAATACAAATGCAAGTGCTCACAAAGACGCGCGCACACAAACACACGAACGCACACATTGTAATAAAAGATTATCGCAACTGAATACAATGCTGGTGATGATTTGCCACAAAAGAATCCAACCATTGGTCTGTTATAGGGCAAAAAATGCACTGAGGAAATTCTTGATAATGAGTCAGCTTTCTTTTGTCGGCACAATTGGAGGTAAATTCTTTGAAATAACTTGAAGCCAATATAATGTTTTATCTTTTTTCGTATACTATTTATTTTTGACACTTTTTCATTGTACAGGACCAAATATTAGTGGATACGAGAGAGAGAGAGAGAGAGAGAGAGAGAGAAAGAGAGAGAGAGAGAGAGAGAGAGAGAAACACCAGCCTCATGCTCAATTTTCGTAAATTAAAAACTGTGGTCCAAAACCATTTACATGGAAGCTCATCAAGTACTTTTGCTGGAACGAGAGCAACATTTGTGGTTTTCTGTAGAAGTAATATTCTTGTATCATTGCAGTTTGTAATGTGCGCACATTCTTGCTGAGCAAGGCAAAAAGTGCCATTAACTTGGCGAGCAAGCTTTCTGTAAATAGGACAAAACAGACAGTAGAATCAAGAGAAGTGGAGTGAAAAAAGGAAATGTTCGTAAAAATCCACTCTTAACTTCTAGTTGAGTCCTGCTAACAGACGAGGTCCACGCACAAGATAGAAACAAATAAGAAGTATGTAGAAATGTGAATAGTATTGATAAAAACATAAGCAGCCAAAGAAATGCCAGTGAGATAGATATATAGAAGCCAACTGGGGGAGGGGGGAGGGGGAGGGAAGGTCTCGGATGTTGGGCATCGTAATACTCTCTCACCAGAGCAGGGATGCTGAAGCTATTGAAAACGAAAAACATAAAATTGAATAACTACTTCGGAAAACAGTACCAAATCCAGTGACTGTATCCGAAAACTGGACAGTATCGTGTATCTACACGATGAATGGAATGGAATAAATGTGAACTAGAAGTGAAACAAACCTGAACATGTTTTCTTGATTAAAAGGAAACACGAGGACATTATTTCCTAAATTCTTAAGGCACATAGGATTTTAAAGACAATTTTCCTGCTATTTATATGATACATGGTAAGATATCCCGAAATGCAACATTCATTTTAGACTTAATTTAAAGTAATTAAACACCTGTCTATTGAATTTAACCCTTATAAACAAGGGAGAATCTAAATGTTAGAACTAACCCATAAATGGTAAAGATGTCTTATGCGTTCACGTTAAGATTTGTAATCAGAGTCATTGACTTAAATGCTAATCTCAGAAATTATTGAGATAATATCAGTCACATCCTTACAACAGAAATCATACCGGTATATGATGTAATATGCATATCTTACCTATAGTCGTTGTTATCGCTTCGTGCATTGCTGTTTCTTGATTTCTGCTTTATTCCGTAGAAGATTGTGGAAATTCATGTTTCTTACGGTGATAAGGCTGATTTTCAGTCTTAAAATGGTAAGGCTGATTTTCAGTCTTAAGATAGTAAGGCTAATTTTCAGTCTTAAAATGTTTAGGCCAATTTCAGCTTCAGAATGGTAGGGCTGATTTTCAGTCTTAAAATGATAAGGCTGATTTTCAGTCTTAAAATGGTAAGGCTGATTTTCATTCCTCAAATGGTAAAGCTGATTTTCAGCCCTAAAATGATAGGCTTATTTTCACTCTTAAAATGGCAAGGCTGATTTCCAATCTTAAAATGGTAAGGCTGATTTTCAGTCTTAAAATGGTGAGGCAGATTTTCAGTCTTAAAATGGTAAGGCTAATTTTAAATCTTAAAATGGTCAGGCAGATTTTCAGCCTTATTCAACCTTAAAGATAAGGCTGATTTTCAGTCTCAAAATGGTAAGGCTGATTTTCAATCGTAAAATGGTCAGGCTCATTTGCAGCCTTAAAATTTTAAGGCTGATTTGCAGCCTCAAAATGGTAAGTCGGATTTCCACCCTTAAAACGGTAAGGCTGATTTTCTGCCTTAAAATGATAAGGCTGATTTTCAGAATTAAAATTGTAAGGCTCATTTTCAATCTAAAATTGCTATTGTCCTTCAATTTCTGCTCTGGGAATGTTTTTAGAAGGGTCTGTATAAAAACATAGTCCTTTGGAAATCAGGCACGGAAGATACCAAGGCATTTGTTTTTATAGATATCACAGTTTTACAAATAAGTTCATGAGAAATGCTTTAATTTTAACGACAACTTTCATCTCAGAAAACAACTCTTAATAAAAGAAATTCCTGTTACCTGATAATTTACTGTAAACATCCAGTTGTTATGAAACGATACGAGCATAAGGGCACTTCAGGATACACAACACAGTCTGTGCAATTAATGTATCACAGTTTATTGTGCTGTTAATGAGTATTATTCATTGGCAGTGTTTATTACTAGTATCCAAACTTGTCTTTCGCTCACCTACTCTATTTCAAGTTGGTGTCTGGTTATTAAGAGTCGCCGAACAAAAAGCTAATAAATGATTTGTCATTTTCGTCGACATTAGTGAGCATAGTAACAGACCATCACCACTGAAAATATTGCAAGCAACAAAGATAAAACTTTAATAACAAGCGACCGCAGGAGAGAGAGAGAGAGAGAAAAAAAATTAATCTAAGACCCACTCATCATGAGAGCCAGCGATGATGACAACGCCGGCCGGCCGAAGAGCCTTTTAGAAGAGCAGCCACTCCGAGCCACAATTAAGGAATAAGTTAGAACTCCAAAAACGAGGCCGTAAAAACCGGGTCAAATTACGGCTTAAGTATCGTTTCTATAAATTACCTTGGCGCTTTAGCGCCGGGCGACGCCGTGCCTGAAATCGCGAGCGCGCAGGGCCAAGAACCTATACAGTATGTCTCGACCAGGGCCACCGCCATTTTCCCTCATTTCCATAAAGCGAAAGCTGGGCGAGTATAAACGACATGCAGGGATGATGAAGTGGTTACTGCCGGGACATACGAGGGTCATATACGTCATAAACAAGGCGATAAATCGCCGCTTTACATCCCCGGAAAAAGGCTGCGTCTTGTCGAGCGCTGCAGCGATTTCGAGATATTAATTATTTTCTGGGCAATCTGGCTGTAGTCTTTTCAGCGGCATTCTCCTCTCTCTCTCTCTCTCTCTCTCTCTCTCTCTCTCTCTCTCTCTCTCTCGTGTATTTACTGTTCCGTAAATTTCCTGCCCGTCATTTATGTTAACGTTTAAATAATTCAGTCTTGTCCAGCAATGCAGTGATTTCATGAAGTTAATTATCTTCTCTCTCTCTCTCTCTCTCTCTCTCTCTCTCTCTCTCTCTCTCTCTCTCTCTCTCTCTCTCTCTCTCTCTATATATATATATATATATATATATATATATATATATATATATATATATATATATATATATATATATATATATATATATATATATATATATAGTTTGCAATGCTTCGTATATTATTGTATCCGTCATCATTGTTAAAATTTACATATTTCACGTCTTGTCCACCAAATAAATAAATAAATAAAAATTTTAGATATACTCTTATTATTTTGTCGTTAGATGGAGTCGTCTCTCTCTCTCTCTCTCTCTCTCTCTCTCTCTCTCTCTCTCTCTCTCTCTCTCTCTCTCTCTCACGCACGGCCTTTTGAATAATGCGGATGTCTATAGGATTTTTTGTTTCTCGGCACTTAATGTATAATAGACTATTCCCTCTAATTTCAGTTTCGTTCAGTTCCAGGGTGCAAATGTAACGCAGTCATAATTATATTTATTTAAATATCCAAAAGACAACATCTTTGTACTAATTATCCCTCTTCTAACACAGTAGACTAAGTATTGTTTTTTATGAGGCGTCTAATAATGAAATTTAATGAGACTGAGTCACTCAATGTATTAGTGTGATCTTGCAAAGTGAATAGAAGTAGCCCAAGCGTTTACAACAATATCAGTTTAGATATTTATTGCAAGATAGCTTATGCTCTATATAAGAAAAAAAAAAAACTCGCTCATCTTAACGCACAGGTGGTTAATGGTAGAATGAATAATTTATCTGACCTCATGGCTGGCTCATAAATGAAAATGTACCTCATTTTAGCGCAAGGGGAAAGTGCACATGTACAAAACCTTAAAGAAGAGTTGGTCAGTAATGGAAGACATCCATCATCTTATCGCAGGTTAATTCATAAACGAAAATATGCATTTCCTTAAAGCAAGACCTTTTATAGACGAAAAGATGTAATTTCTTGACGCAAGGCCAAAATACATGAAAATATATATATATATATATATATATATATATATATATATATATATATATATATATATATATATATATATATATATCTTAATGAACATCTGGTTAATATTAAAAATTTATGAGATATTTTAATGCAAGGCTGGTTTGTAAGTCAAAATATATATCACCTTGAGGCAGTGTAATTTACCTTAGAGTACAGTTGGCTTACAAGGAATGATGTTCATTATTTAAAGCAAGGTTAACTCATAAATGAAAATAAAAAGCTTAAGTATGAAAATATATAGTGCCTTAATGCACAGTTGCTCTATTAGGAAATATACATTATCTTAGGGCAAGGTTGGCTAATCATTGAAAATACCAAATTATTCATCAAAATACAGTATACATTATCTTAAGGGACAGGAGCTCGCAGTGAATATACACATTATCTTAACGCAGGGTTACAGTACTTAATTCATGTGAATATGCATTACCTGAACGCGCATGTGGCTCGCAAGGAAAATATACACTACCTTAACGCAAGGTTGGAGTATTTAATACATGTAAATAGACAGTACCTTAACACAGTTGGCTCGCAGTGAAAATACACACCTTCTGTTGGAGTATTTAATACATATAAATAGACAATACCTTAACACACAGTTGGCTCGCAGTGAAAACACACACAATCTTAACGCAAGGTTAAACTATTTAATACATATAAATAGACAATACTTTAACACACAGTTGGTTCGCAAGGAAAATATATGTTATTTTTAACGCATGCCTGGTCGGTTTGTACTGAAAAAAAAAATGCATTAACTTAACGCACGTTTAGTTCGTAAGGCAAATGCGCGCGGGCTTCGCCAAAATATAATTTGGGGTTTCCCTCCCGTTATGATTACGCTGTAATTACTTTCATCTGTTATGGAAACGACGAAGGATGGGTTTAGGGGAGATGTAACTAGGTACTAATTAGCGATCCATGAAAACGAAACATTAATTTTCATATGGGGGTTCGTTCTGCATTCGCATTTTTAATGAAAAACGCTCAGGGCTCGAGGGGGTCTGGTCTAGCGTCACTTTCGAGGGAAATGTTAATAGATTTTAGTGCTAAGGACTGACGTGACAGTATCTATGGTCGTTATGGTAAAACTCCCCACTGCGATAGCGGCTGGATGAAGCGGCAAAATAGGTAAGAAGAGATGCATTTTAACTATGGCATCCTTACAGGTTAATCGCTAATAGATGTTTCCTCATAAATAGGAAACCCAGTTGTTTCCAAGAAGTAGTGACAGCGTCATTTTAAATCAAAATAAATGAGATGAAATCCTAAATTAGGTCGAATAATTTAAAGTCATCTTCTTCCAGGGTGGATAAAAAGAAACTCAGTTGTTGTTTCCAAGGCATAGTAACAGCATCCTTTTAAATCAAAATAATTTCTCAGGATGAACCACCAGTATCCTCGTAAAAGCGCATTATGCGTAAATCCTACGCACATTATCTCATCATTGCCAGCTCTATAACTTGCGACATCCTTTACCCATCCATTTTGTGGCGTGTGGGTGGGGGGGGGTGCGGGGGTGGGGGGAGGAGATGGATGAAGACTCTCTTCCTTCTCATAAAGTAAATTAATTACAATTGCGGCGACTGCACAGTCGTTTATCAGGCTCATTAAGTAATTAATGAACCGGTCCATACCACCTGCATACACTTTCATATCCTTTTTTTGTTTGATACTTTTTGTTTATCTTTTTGTATTTATTTTTTTTATAACTAAATGTGATGCCTGGTAAATCACACTTCCCCGTCAAGGGGCGAAAACCCCGATGACTTTTACGGTCATCAGCAAGGCGATTTACTGCAGTGCTATGATTCATTAGTCTTCAGCACCTATACTTTGAGATGAGTGTCAAATAGGATTTATTGTTATTATTAATCAGAACAGAATCAATGCTTGTGGAAAAAATAAGAGAGAAATGAGCGAACAAATATTCACTTACATCATCGAGTTCCATTATTTTCATTGGCCCGAAACGGATAATACTTGGGACATGAGCTTGCGAGCACTGAACGTAAATATAAGTGAAACGAGAAATTAATATTATTGCCTTTCTTGCTTCAGAACACCAAACCCCCTTTTCCCAACCCCCCTCACCACCCATTCAAATGCAAAAGTATTTTTCAATTTTAGTTTTCTGCAAAAGAAAACTATTGAGATGGCTTTGTCTGTCCGTCCGCACTTTTTCTGTCCGCTCTCAGATCTTAAAGATTATCGAAGCTAGAGGGCTGCAAATTGGTATGTTGATCATCCACCCTCCAGTTATCAAACATACCAAATTGCAGCCCTCTAGCCACAGTAGTTTTTTTTTTATTTAAGGTTAAAGTTAGCCATGATCGTGCGTCTGGCAACGCTATAGTACAGGCCACCACCGGGCCGTGGCTGAGAGTTTCATTGGCCGCGGCTCGTACAGCATTATTTCAAGACCACCGAAAGATAGATATATTTTCGGTGGGCTTGATTATACGCTGTAGCGGCTGTACAGAAAACTCGATTGCGCCGAAGAAACTTCGGCTCATTTTTTACTTGTTTATCTTTGCGTTCTCTTTACCCACGTTGTCCTTCATTCGCAAATCATTCCTTTCGCTACGATAATCCTGCTCACCCAATAAGTGAGCAGCAGATAATTTGGCCAAAGGCGTCTCCATTTATTTTTCTGACAGACAGTCGTTTCAGACCTTAACATCACGCCCCGGAGAACTTACTTTTATTGAGACTTTTTCTTATGCTTTGCTTACTTTCATATGGGAGATATTGTTTTTGTTCTTAGTTTTTGAATTATGAAGATATTATTTCCTGTTCCTTTCGTGTTACTGTAGTGGCTTGATATCTGTTACTTGAATCGAATTGTTATTAGGTAACATTTGTATATTTATTTTCTTATTGTTACATACACATTTAACAGATACCCTTTTACAAAGTAGCGCTTTGTAAAAATGTGTACAGAACAGACAAACAGATGCACATATTTCACCTGATTGGTCTCTTTCTCCTGATATCAGGTGGAACATGAATGTTAGGAGAATTTTATTATCACTATTATTACTACTGCTAGTAGTAGTAGTAGTAGTAGTAGTAGTAGTATAGAGTTCTACTGAACTTCAGTAATTGAAGTCATTTACAATACCACAGCTCATTAACTTCTATGCAAGCTTCTCAAATACATGTATGTATAATATATATATATATTATATATTATATATATATATATATATATATATATATATATATATATATATATATATATATATATATATTATATATATATATACATATATATATATATATATATATATATATATATATATATATATATATGTATGTATGTATGTATACATATATATATATATATATATATATATATATATATATATATATATATATATATATAGAGAGAGAGAGAGAGAGAGAGAGAGAGAGAGAGAGAGAGAGAGAGAGACAGACAGACAGACAGACAGACAGACAGACAGACAGACAGACAGACAGAGAATCTTCACGCCATAGAGAATCTTCACGCCATTCTTTCTTTTACCCTTCGCGAGTTTTTCTCCCCGAATGACGGGAGAGAACAATTTGTCACCATTTTCATTCGGCGTCGAGATAACAGATAATTAGGCTCGGATTTCACCCAGTTCCGCCTAGGGGTGACAACATCCTCGATGATCTCACTAAATAACGTTCTAGGAGGACCTGTGTCTTTAAACGCACCAGCTGGATCCTACGTAGGTCCTACGGTGGACTGAGAGAGAGAGAGAGAGAGAGAGAGAGAGATTTATAGCCTCGTACGTCTCCTTCGATTACCCTGTCGTGGTACCATACCTTGGAGGGATGTCTTGCCCCAAAGTCCAACCGTCCAGAATTATTTGGGAACCTTCCAGCGCTTCCTGCTGCTGTTCCTGGACGTCGCGTACCCTAAGTGATTGTTCAGGCGTTCATTTGCTGAATTCCTTAAGGATAAAGAGTTTTTTTTTTTTTTTTTTTTTTTTTTTAGGGCGACGTCTTGACTTCAAAGGCAAACCGCTTCACCACTTGATTACCATCTTGCTTACGTAATGTGCCCATATACAAATAGTCCAGGAAAGACGTCACCTTGGTTAGCTGAAAGTCATTAGCTCGGAAATTGGAGTTGTACATAGAGGCAAACAGCGTTCTTCAGGTGTGAAGTCAATTACTGCATCACACTCGCACGCACACACATTTTTGAAAATCTAGCTTCCCGTCATCAGAGCGTGCTGAATGATAAAACATTTAAAATACAAGCAGTGGGTCTGTAGAATGTAAAGACCATTTTATGATTAAGATATCATAATTTTTCACAGGGCTATTCCGTCAACGAATGCGTCATGAGTATAAGACCTTTTGGAAGACGATTACAGAAAAAAAATTTTCTGATGAAGTGACTCTCGTCCGAGCTTAATCATCTTGAATTCTCTCTTTCTCCCCGAAACTCTCAGTTCGTAATCATCATTGTCATGTCTCATCTTGCTTCTTCTTCTTGTTCTTCTTATTCTTCTAACTCCGGGAGTGATACACAATAACCATGAACGATGCTCATGATCATGTTTACTGTATCATAAATGGCCAATGTCTTATTGGACTCTATTCTTTTTATTTTTGCTTTTCTTCTTCTGTCGCTGCCTCTACTTCTTCTTCTTTGACTACTACTTCTGCGTCTTCGTCTGCTACCAGCGGGAGGTCACACAAAAGACCATGAAATGTTCATAACCATGTCTGCCATATCTTCAATACATACTTATTCCTTGGTGGCATTTTTCTTCTTCTTCCCTCCCCCCTCTTTTTTTTCTTCTTCCTCTTCTTCTCCAGACGAGGAGACCCTTTTTGTTCCTCTAGCAGCGGGGTGTCATTCACAAGAGATCGAAAGATTTTCATGATCATGTTTCCCATAACTTTCAGTTTTTACTTCTTCCGCGGTGTCTCCTCTTGCTTAGAGGTCACGAGGCGATGGTGTTCACCAGGGTCTGTTCTCTAGACCTTGGTGTTCACCTTCAGCCTCTTAATCTTATGGACGAGAATGAAGCAATTAAGTGTTTCATTCGCCAGTCACGGATTTAATGATGTAATTTTTTTTTATTGAGATTTAAAGGTTGTTACTTGACTGATGGCTTATTCAGGCATGCGGACCGAGAGAAGGATTTTTCTTACCAACCAGCAGGTTATGTCAGTTGTATTGACATGAGGAAATGTTACAAAAAAAGGAAGCGGAATGAAATTATATTCATAATTCCATTAATAACCGATTAATGTATTTTAGATACATCTCTTTAATAGCACATATACATCTCTTTAATGGAACCTGATCTGTTGCGCCTGGTGTTCCACAGGGTACTGATTTGGAAAACTTGTTAATTTTTTTTTAGCTTTGATCGATGACTTGATCGTTGACTTTGGTCAGCATGAATCCGAAATCAAGTGGCAGCGAGCTTCAAATCATGTTTAGAGAGGGACGCTAATTGATGTGATCAGAAGGGTGTAAGACTGAACTTGATGAAAACCTAGATTTTGTCTACTAACTTACCCTGTGTTTGCTGCCTTTCCATGATTTGCTTTGTTGGTAACACTGTACTTAAACATTCCTAAGTTTGGCCATTCTTGGTGTTCCTACACCTACAGCCTTTTTCCTTCTTTTGTCGCGACACTTGAAAAGTCTTATCAACCAACGCTGCAGAAAAGTTTAAGTGTTTAATACCAATATAGATTTTATATGCTTTGTTCTACCAGTGTTCTGTTAGAACATTGTTCTCTCGCCTGTGTTTGTGGAAAAAGTGTTTGAATTTGGCAGCCCGCCATAGTGGTGGAATGGTAAGTTAAGTCCAGATCAGGTATGTTCACCATATATTCCAGGATTCACTTGTGGGTCATACTCGTCTCTTAACAGATATAATTGGTCACGATGAGGCTGCTCTTGTGTGTACCGAGAGATTTTACTTACACCTTGTAACTTTATATGACCTAAAAAAATAAAAAACCAGCGTAGTAGAGGTTAAAGTTTATGATTTTCTGTCTGGGCGAGGCCAGGAACGTTTTGAATGACCCTGTTGATTTAGGTGTAAATGGATAACAGCGTCAGGTGGTGCTGAGATATAATAAGGTACATGGGGACGGGAATCACATTGCTAGGAACTTCAACTCTTGCTGAAAACTGGAAGCCTTTATCCCTCTGGCGCCACCCTTCCTAGTCGGAATATATATATATATATATATATATATATATATATATATATATATATATATATATATATATATATATATATATATATACATATATATATATGTATGTATGTATGTATGTATGTATGTATGTATATATATATATATGTGTATGTGTGTGTAGAATCTACTGGTCACTTTTTACCAGAAGGCATTGTGGCTATTACAGTGATATATATATATATATATATATATATATATATATATATATATATATATATATATATATATATATATATATATATATATATATATACATATATATACATATACATATATACTGTATATATATATCGTCGATAACAGTAGTGGTTTCAAAGAAAAAAAATACTCAGTAACTACCACACACACATATATTCTCTATGAAATGATAATGAACTCTTGAGCAGTAAAGCTTCTGCAACATGAGCTGTGCAGTGCATTTAAACAGTGCGCTCATTATCAGGAAGTCAAACCCCCTACTCATAATGCGCACTTCACCTCAATCTTCTGCTTATCTCTGCGCTTAGTGGACATCCTTTGTGGTATCTCTTTTCTCCCATCTATCCAGCGCATACTAGGTAGTCCTCTCCCGCTTCCCCCAACGCATCTGAATTACATAGTCTTTCCACTATTCTTCATGGTTCATTAGTCCTACATGACCCAACCATCCCAAAGTATTCTGGTCCATCCTTTTACCTAAGCTAATTTTTTTTTTTTTTGTCACTTGTACGAATCTCCACATTTTTCACCGTGTCACGTTTTTTAAGTCCCATATGTTAAATAAACAATTCCCATGTATAAGTTGTACACGTGTATGCACATATGTACAGTACATGCAAACATGCATGTATTTTTATCCTTAGATTACATATATATAATAATATTATATATATATATATATATATATATATATATATATATATATATATATATATATATATATATATATATATATATATATATATATATATAATATATATTTAGTGTGCATGTATGTATATGTAAAACATTGCTACAACAACCTAATGTATTTAATTGAAAAACTACCCGAAAGTAAAGATTAATTAAACTCACAACTGACTTGGAATTGTGAAACCTGCTGTAACAGTGGCAACGTTTCTTGTTATATATTGAGATTTTTTTTTTATATCCATCCAACCTTGATCACGGTTACTACTAAATAAAATCTGTGAATACATACCCCCGAGTCTGTTAACATTCTATACTAATCCAAAATATTTTTCACTAAAAGAAAAAACAAACAAACAAAAAAATTCTGGTTCACGAAAGGTAGATCATAAAATTAAACTATATGAAATGTTTTCATTTGCATCTGAACAATCAAGACTGACCGAATAACTCTTCAAGTTCATCTTTTAATATCCTGTTCAAAGCGCTAAAGCCTGAATTAATGGGATTAAACTCTAAGTGAAGGGACCGACGCCTGAATTAGAGGATCAAAGTCTAAATTATGGGCTTAGAACAAATCTCGCCCCGACCTGTTGCAGTGCTCTTGCTGACGTGATAAAATCTCTTTCAGAGACACACAAGTTGTCCGTAACGATACCCTCGTTTCATCAGCTGCGAGATGGTCATTGATTGCAACGCAAAGGAGCTTTGGTCAGGCTTCCCTTTTTGGTTCTACGAGAGCTTTGAGCACATTGTTAGTGGGAACCAAGCTGCTGATAAGACCACTTCAAGCCAGCCCTCTCGGAAGACAGGTCGACCTCGGGGCCGTGATGCGCCTTCGTGCTTCATGGTCTTCAACAAGCATTAGTCGGTTCGCGCTCTCTTGCAGAAGGCACCAGACCTCATTAATTA
This sequence comes from Macrobrachium rosenbergii, assembly GCF_040412425.1. Taxonomy (NCBI): domain Eukaryota; kingdom Metazoa; phylum Arthropoda; class Malacostraca; order Decapoda; family Palaemonidae; genus Macrobrachium; species Macrobrachium rosenbergii. The sequence continues at coordinate 15,121,574 of NC_089756.1, forward strand.
AAATGCCTCTCAACAATGAGGTGCAAGGAGTATCAGCATGGAAGTTTGATTCAGATTTTAGATATAGACGAACGGGAGCGAAGAGTGATGGCTTGGAGGTCAATAGATAACATCTTCACATTAAAAGATTATGGGGGGAAGAGGGGGAGTTCATTTGCATTTATCAGATCCCGTACAGCACGCTTAGAGAGAAGGATTAAATGAGTTTTATTCCGCGAAATATTTGACTTTCGTCGAGATATATATTCCAATAGTTAACTTAAATTCAGAAGCATATGCAGTATCACATTAACACACTTGTGTTGCGTTTGTCCATGGAGTTGATGATATGGCTGTTAACCACTCTAAAAGAACCTTTAATTCTCCAGTACATCTCATCCATCTGCTCCTGGTGTCTTCTCTATCAGCATTGCTGGCAATAAAGAGCCTCTAAGGTATTCTTCCTTCAAAAACGAGGACCGAGTGATGTTAGTCTTATCAGAGTTGATTAATTTGCGCTCGACAGCTGAGCGCCGAATTCTGAGAGCCTTGCGTAAACTACAAATACAATCTGTGAAGAAGAAGAAATTAAGGAGATAGAGGAATAATAAAAGGATTTAATTAAAAACGGGAAGGTGAGAGAGAGAGAGAGAGAGAGAGAGAGAGAGAGAGAGAGAGAGAGAGAGAGAGAGAGAGAGAGACCAAGCCAACGTTTTCCACGAGTCAAGAAGTGCATTGGAGGAGCTATCTGGTTTCACATTTGCATATTTATAGCTAGAGAACAGGTTTTTATAGGAGCACGCAATTCATTAATGGATTTGCTTAGGGTAGTTTCAAGGTCCTGTGCATTGCCTTTAGACCACCAGAATCTTAAGCACTGGCAATATTAGCAGCAATGTATTTAACGAGATGGTAATATAATGGGACCATTGCATTTATGCAACGCCAGTTTCAATGCATGTTGGCGCGAGTACTTTACGTAAGATGCATTTGCATGCGTGTTATGGTCCATTCCTTTATTTGTAATCATCTTAGTTGATAGGAGCATCTGAGCTTCCATTTGAGACTGACAGACAAACATGGATACCTTATTAAATATATTTGCACCAGGTGGAGATCCTACATAACTTTGGCTTTGCCATAACCACTGTCAGTAGCCTCTGAGTTGTGTTTGAATTCCTTTGTTATAGGAGACTTTGGCCACACTCTCCTGTCTTTCCTTATATTTCCCTACTTGTTTTTTAGGTGATAGGTATTTTTACTGATGTTCCTCCTCTTTCTTTTAAGCTTTTTTTCAATGACCTTTTTCTCACTGATTTTTGTTTATTTATCTGTGAAAATGCTATTGAATAAAAAAAAAATGGCTATTTGGTCTGAAACACAGTAGTACATGAACAACAGGGTATAATGATGATAATACAATATTTCTTTCTCTCTCTCTCTCTCTCTCTCTCTCTCTCTCTCTCTCTCTCTCTCTCTATGTAATATATATAGGCTACACACACACACACACACACATATATAGATCTACATATATATAAAATATACATATAAATAGATATAGACAATATATATGTATCAGTATATACTTACACACACACGTATATATATATATATATATATATATATATATATATATATATATATATATATATATATATATATATATATATATATATATATATATATATATATATATATATATATATATATATATATATATATATATATATATATATATATATATATATATATATATATGTATATTTATTTATTGACAGAAAATATTGGCTAAATTTTATTATTTTTATATTTATACCCTAGGGGAACCGATTCCCGTAGACTCCAATTTCGCGGTAAAGGTTCCTGGGTTCTAGACAACTGACTTTCGGGGGCTAGGTCCCTAGCCTTAAGATCCACCCCTTGACCATGGTATTACATGTCAGCACTTCTGTTGGTCGAAGGGGTTCACCTAACCAAGCTCTAATAGCACTCAGTATTGCTTAGCTACTCAGAGCGAACGAAAAAAAAAAAGTTATAAACGTAAATGAGAAACGCGTTCGAACATCTAAGTTTTCTTATCTTATATTCAAATGTTGTATGAAATTAGACTTTGCAATATAATGATTGAAACTTTGAATTACTTTTTTACTTTTAACAAGTGTTTTCCCCA
>NC_089756.1:15131225-15163725 GCF_040412425.1 Macrobrachium rosenbergii
AAATCGAAGTGAAGTTCCATTGTATGGTTCCTTGATAATATACACATTAGAGAGTGCACATATGCACGCACTCACTTAATAACCTTTCCCTGGAAGCGTGACGACACCGTCAGGTTCAGTGTTCGAAGGATTCCGCCTTCAGACCCCACAGATATCACAATGCTTCCATCAATCTGTCACGTTGTCTCCATGCATTTTGGCCCTGATCAGAAGGCACAAATGAACGCGTCAGACACCCGCTGTATCTAACTGCGGAAACCATCAACGTCAACATAAATGCCACCTGCACCGGATACACCCTTTTCACAGGCCAGCACACAGTTCGCTAACAGTCTTAGTGGGAGCTCAGCCCACGTACCCCTGGGCGGTCCCGCCCAGGTACGACAAGTATCCATAACGAAAGTTCAGTAGGGGCCAGCTCCAAAAATCGTAGCAAGCAGTATGCACTAGATACGAAAGTTACTTGCCTCGTATGCACGACTGGTATTCCAATAAACAGTTCATTGTAGAACGCATCACTTCACATCTTGTTGCATTCTTCATGATCCAAGTATCCTGGATAGCTTGCGACTGCACAAGCCCATGTTTCTCACATCCTGAATTCTTGACGATCCAACTATCCTGAGCGGCTTGCGACTGCACAAGCCCATGTTTTCTCTTCACATCCTGAATTCTTGACGATCCAACTATCCTGAGCGGCTTGCGACTGCGCACGCCCATGTTGAATGCGGCGCCCACGAATCCTTTTCGCCAAACAGATGTCTCCCAGCAATGACGGCGACTTGTAGACGCCCCGCCCGACATTTTTCCAAAAAACCATGGATCCTCTCACGAAGGCGCAAGCGTAGAAACCTGCAGACGTAACGTAGATGGCCTCCATATCTAACTTGTATCAGTTGAGGCTTATACAGTAGAAGTCATTCCATAAGGCGCTGCTGCGAGGAAGTGGTGTATAACGCAAGTCGGTCATGTCGACAGTCATCCCCCAAAGGTACATAGTCTCCTCACTATCCCATCCTATTACTGAGCCATTAAAACCACTAAGGGAAGGTCATATGATAAAACTATGAAACAACTCCAAGTTACTAACTGGAATTTCCACACGCAACCCCTTATCAGGTACACTAACTTTAAGATGCTACCTGTACAAATTCTTCCCAGTAAAAATTACCTGAGAACCGGACAATATACTGAATTCATTAAAGTCAATTCTAAACACCCGAGAGGTAAAATATCTCCCTAAATTCCCCCTTAGAAGCAGCAACCATGCCTTTATCCTGAGTTTGAAATTCTGATGACACGGATTCCGTTCTTTACCCAATATTCAACAAGGTAGTTTGACAGGAAGACAAAGCTACCGATAACGCATTTACAGAAGTCCTTAAAGCCTCAAAGTCTTACCGTAATTTCTCATAACTATCTCGTAAAGTCGTCAAAGTTTTACCCTGGTTAGCAAATACTGTCGATACCTGCTCCATTCTCAGCAAATTAGCGATTGACATGCTAAAATCCATGTTAAAATCTTCCTAATCCCATCCTGAACCCTAACTGCTGTAGCATTGGTTCGGTTAGCCAATCCCGCAACAGATCAGACAGATTCTGTCCGATATTCATCTTGCCTGCCGCCCCCAAAAATTCCTAAGCAACAGAACTTTATTCTGAAACTCTGTACTCAAAGATATTGCGTCAGACGACAAGTACACATCATAATATTCTTATATAATAACACCTGGCCTAACCTCACTATGAAATTAGCCCATGCCACGGCTCCCCAGAGTCATGAGAATTCGAAACTTCCGTATATCAAAAGAAACAAAAGAAAGAACCTATGAGATACACGATCTCGAAACGGGAAAGAGAGAGAGAAAAAAAAAAGGAAACCCATATAGCCTATCTATAAAACCCTATGGTATTTTACACCTACTTTTAACTAAGTATTGCAACACATAAGAGCAAAAACCTGAACTCGGACAATTAAAGATGCGTATAACTCTACGGACCAACGTCATCCCCAGTTAAAAAAAAAAAAAAAACTACAAGCCACGCCCCTTTAAACCTCCCCCCAAAAAAAACAAAGAAAAAGAGGAAAAAAATGACCAGAAACACAGTACAACACAGGAATTAACCCATTAGATTCCCATTAACCTGTCTTTTTAATTTTAGATATATGTGTCAACCGAGACACACCCGTATTCTCATCTAGAATAACAAATCTATTCCCCGCCTTTACTTCTACAACACGAAAAGAACCTTCAAATTTAGGACCAATTGTAGCTTATAGCTCATCTGATTCCTAACATTTATTTCCACAAAAACCTATCTCCCACAAGAACTTTAACTCTATCCGGCTTTTCAATACTCTTATGCACCATATCCCGCGTTTTCATTTCAAGATTCCTAGCAAGACGCGCATATCTCTCTCTTTTGCCGTGGAAACAAGCACCCTTACAGTATCATCCCCCGATAGAATAGGTAACAAATCGAACGCTCCCCGCTCTGGGTAACCAAACAGCGCTTCATTGGGGGACATTCCAGTGGTATCACTAACCACAGAATTAATGCTATTCTGCACCTGTGGAACATATCGATCCCAATTTACATCATTCCCCCTTACAGTCATTCTGAGAGCTTCAACAACCTTCCTATTTGCCCGTTCACACAGCCCATTAGCTTCTGGTCTATAGGGAATCATAGTGACCTTCCGAATGCCCATTACGTCCGCAAGAGACACTAACGTCTTGTTCACAAATTCTCTCCCATTATCTGTAATCAGCACCTCAGAAACCCATAACGACAAATATATCCATTAAAGAATGCGACTGCCACCTCTTCCGCTGTTTTATGCTTCAACGGAAAAATCTCTACGAACCTAGTTAATTCGTCAACAACCACCAACAGGTGCTTATGGCCATAACTAGATTCACAGAAATTGGTCAAAAGGTCCAAATGGACACTGGAGAATGGTCTACTGGGAATAGGAAATGACCCCAATTACAAGAAACGACCATCGATGGCTTACACGCTTTACAGACTGAACAACCTCTCGCAAAGTCTTCCACTGACGGAAGCATATTCTTCCAAAAGAATTGTCCCCGTATATTCTGATAGGTCTTCTCAATACCCAAATGCGGACTGCCAGACCTACAGTGAACAATATCCAGAATCGTATGTTCTAAACTCCTAGGAACAACTATTTGCGTCGTATCATCCTTATCCTCACTATTTCTCAGTCTGCATCTAATCTTCCTAACAAATTATCCTCTAATTCGAGCCCAGCAAAAGGAAAAACATATAACCGTTCCTAACTAATTCCCCTCTAAGAAACGCTTTTGCGTCTGCCAAAATTTCATCCTCATCCTGTTTGGCTTCTACTAAACTAATGTCCCAGTCTATGCAGTCTCCAGATGCGTAACATACATGAGTGCCATCTGCATCAGAAAAACTTCTACTAAGGGCGTCCGCTGAACATTATGTCTACCCTCCATATACCTAAGCTTGTCATCAAAGTCCCTGATTGTCAGATACCACCTAGCCCTTTCAGGGGAAAGATCCGGTTCACTGAAAAGATCCAGCAATGGTTTATGATCCGTAAGAACCTCTACTTGATTGCCCATCAGTAACTTTTTAAAATGAACTAAACTAGACACTACGGCAAAGGCCTCTTTGTCCACTACCGACCATAACCGTTCATTACTACCCTGTGCCTTAAACTTCCTATTGTATTGTGTGTGTATATATATATATATATATATATATATATATATATATATATATATATATATATATATATATATATAGTTCTTATGTAAAATACAATTTGGCTTCAGAGCTGACATACTCAAAGCAAAAGCATCAAAATTATACGACGATTGCTGTACAATGTTGAGTTTTATGTAAAAATATCTCTATATTATAAACCAGTACGCTTTCAGCTGCCACTGCGGGCTTTAAGACGTTAAAAATATAATATGTGACTGCAAAGGAGACCTGTATTTGCAAAAACAATTCCACCAAATTTCTCAACAATATTTAAATTATATAGTTTTCCCAGTATCTTGTCTTAGCACATTTCCTCAGTTTCTCATGTGACTAGATGGTATGTGATATGGCTTTGAAATGAACCTGCTTACGGAGTGATAAAGAGGTCACCCAAATCTTGCGGGCGCCAATCTACCGGGTAATAAGCTGGTAATGAGCATACCAAGAGTGCGATACCATCGCGCAGTCGACGCAATCCTCGCAACGACGAGAAACGAGGATAAAGTCTTGGAAGAGAATCAGGTGCGACAGGAGCTCAAATTGCGCAAAAAGGATCCAGGAGATTACACCTCTTAAGTACCCAATCGAGATGCCACTCAGGTGCGACGTCGGGCATTACCGTTCGAGGAGTGATGCTGCCACACCTCGGCTTATCAAGCTCTCCCCGACATCTTGGGAGCAGAGAGAATGCTCAGGGGACTCCGATGAAAGTCAGAGTCGTGCTGCAAGCTCATATTTATTTTCATGGCCCTTCATAAAAATCGAATCCCAAACAGCTTGATATCAGCTTGGGAAACCTGATACGCGGATTCTGGATACTTGATACCCTTGAGTCGTCCGTCGGGCGGCCCCGGCCGCTTCCTTTCTGGGAGAGGGGATGGCAGCAGGCGCCCAAACAAATATGTCGTTTGTTAGAGCTCTTGCGCTTGAATTGGATCGAGATATATGCGCTCGTTTTCACTTTAATGAGTAATAGAGTCCGGCGACTTTTGACTAGCGGGTATATTTATTAGCAGCGTCCTCGAGGAGAACACGGGGCTGGATATTCAGTTATGGTTTCGAGTTGTGAATGAGACAGACAAACAGATGGACGGACAAGCAAAGGGCTGCACTTCGTCAGAGATTTTATGCTGATGCTATCTCCTACGTGAAGAAGGGAGGACAATTTATGAAGACTTTTATTATATTTTTAAGCTCTCTTACGAGAACCCTTACAATTTTTTTTGTATTTGTTTACCCGTCCCAAGTAGCACGAGCTTGTGAAGTTTCCGTACCGCAAATGACGTCAACACGTGAAGGTTAAGTACCGTAAATGACGTCGACGCGTGAAGAAGTTACTGTACTGCATATGACTGGTACCAGTATGTAAAGTATCTGTACCACAAATGATTTCAAAATGGGCAGTTTCTGTACTGCAACTGACATTAGAAGGTGAAGTTTCTGTACCGCAAATAACATCAGTATATGAAGTTTCTGTACCGCAAATGACATCAACACGTGACGTTTCTATACCACAAATACCAATACTTGAAGTTTCCGTGCCGCAATGACATCAGTATGTGAAGTTTCTGTACCTCAAGGACACCAGCATAGGAAGGAAATTTCCACACGGAATACTGGTAATGAATGTCGATACTCTCAAGGTGAAAACTAAAGGAATGTTTAAAAACTACTCTAATACTTCCTTCGGAGTCAGAAACCACAGTATTTTCTTCCCCGTTGTGATTCCTGTTTTCATGATGGATATGGATCTTAGACCACCGACTCCAGGTGGTAAAAGTATCAAGAACTAATAAAAAAGAGTAAAAGGAAAAACGCGCATACCTTTCAGTGATTTTGTTTGACACTGTAAAACTCTGGATTCCCTTCACTGCCGTCAGTAACGTACACTTGGTAAAACACGCAATTCCCTTTATTTCCACCCGTAATGTAGAAGTTGGCTACATCTCGGCGTCTCTCGCAATTCTCTTCATTTCTATCCGTGACGTAGAAACTGGCTACATCTTGGCGTTTTTCGCAATTCCCTTAATTTTTGTAAGTGACGTAGAATCTGGCTATATCTCGGCGTCTCTTGCAATTCCTTTCATTTCTGTCCGTGACGTAGAAACTGGCTACATCTTGGTGTTTCTCGCAATTCCCTTCATTTCTGTTCGTGACGTCGAAACTGGCTACATCTTGGTGTTTCTCGCAATTTCCTTCATTTCTGTCCGTGACGTAGAAACTGGCTACGTCTTGGTACTTCTCGCAATTTCCTTCATTTCTGTCCGTGACGCAGAAACTGGCTACATCTTGGTGTTTCTCGCAATTCCCTTCATTTCTGTTCGTGACGTAGAAACTGGCTACATCTTGGTGTTTCTCGCAATTCCCTTCATTTCTGTCCGTGACGTAGAAACTGGCTACGTCTTGGTACTTCTCGCAATTTCCTTCATTTCTGTCCGTGACGCAGAAACTGGCTACATCTCGGAGTCTCTCGCAATTCCCTTCATTTCTGTCCGTGACGTAGAAACTGGCTACATCTCGGAGTCTCTCGCAATTTCCTTCATTTCTGTCCGTGACGCAGAAACTGGCTACATCTCGGAGTCTCTCGCAATTCCCTTCATTTCTGTCCGTGACGTAGAAACTGGCTACATCTTGGTGTTTCTCGCAATTCCCTTCATTTCTGTCCGTGACGTAGAAACTGGCTACGTCTTGGTACTTCTCGCAATTTCCTTCATTTCTGTCCGTGACGCAGAAACTGGCTACATCTCGGAGTCTCTCGCAATTCCCTTCATTTCTGTCCGTGACGTAGAAACTGGCTACATCTCGGAGTCTCTCGCAATTCCCTTCATTTCTGTCCGTGACGTAGAAACTGGCTACATCTCGGAGTCTCTCGGAATTCCCTTCATTTCTGTCCGTGACGTAGAAACTGGCTACATCTCGGAGTCTCTCGCAATTCCCTTCATTTCTGTCGGTGACGTAGAAACTGGCTACATCTCGGAGTCTCTCGCAATTCCCTTCATTTCTGTCCGTGACGCAGAAACTGGCTACATCTCGGAGTCTCTCGCAATTCCCTTCATTTCTGTCCGTGACGTAGAAACTGGCTACATCTCGAGTCTCTCGCAATTCCCTTCATTTCTGTCGGTGACGTAGAAACTGGCTACATCTCGAGTCTCTCGCAATTCCCTTCATTTCTGTCGGTGACGTAAAACTGGCTACATCTCGAGTCTCTCGCAATTCCTTCATTTCTGTCCGTGACGCAGAAACTGGCTACATCTCGAGTCTCTCGCAATTCCCTTCATTTCTGTCCGTGACGTAGAAACTGGCTACATCTCGAGTCTCTCGCAATTCCTTCATTTCTGTCCGTGACGCAGAAACTGGCTACATCTCGGAGTCTCTCGCAATTCCTTCATTTCTGTCCGTGACGTAGAAACTGGCTACATCTCGGAGTCTCTCGCAATTCCCTTCATTTCTGTCCGTGACGTAGAAACTGGCTACATCTCGGAGTCTCTCGCAATTTCCTTCGTTTCTGTCCGTGACGCAGAAACTGGCTACATCTCGGAGTCTCTCGCAATTCCTTCATTTCTGTCCGTGACGTAGAAACTGGCTACATCTCGGAGTCTCTCGCAATTCCTTCATTTCTGTCCGTGACGTAGAAACTGGCTACATCTCGGAGTCTCTCGCAACTCCCTTCATTTCTGTCCGTGACGTAGAAACTGGCTACATCTCGGAGTCTCTCGCAATTTCCTTCATTTCTGTCCGTGACGCAGAAACTGGCTACATCTCGAGTCTCTCGCAATTCCTTCATTTCTGTCCGTGACGTAGAAACTGGCTACATCTTGGTGTTTCTCACAATTCCCTTCATTTCTGTCCGTGACGTAGAAACTGGCTACGTCTTGGTACTTCTCGCAATTTCCTTCATTTCTGTCCGTGACGCAGAAACTGGCTACATCTCGGAGTCTCTCGCAATTCCCTTCATTTCTGTCCGTGACGTAGAAACTGGCTACATCTCGGAGTCTCTCGCAATTCCCTTCATTTCTGTCCGTGACGTAGAAACTGGCTACATCTCGGAGTCTCTCGCAATTCCTTTCATTTCTGTCGGTGATATAGAAAAAGGCTACATCTCGGCGTCTCTTGCAATTCTCTTCATTTCTGTCAGTGACGTAGAAACTGGCTACATCTTGGCGTTTCTCGCAGTTCCCTTCATTTCTGTCCATGACGTAGAAACTGCCTACATCTCGAAGTCTCTCGCAATTCTCTTCATTTCTTTCCCTGGCTTAGAAATTGGCTACCCTGTCTCAGCATCTATAGATCTAAATTGGAAGGAAAATACCGAACTTTTAATGAAACCTAATCTCATGAAATCCCAACAGCCGGCGTCTTTTTCTCTTGCCTCCCGTCTAGCACACGAGCTTCGTGATTGGCAGCCAGCCAGCCAGTTCCCATCGACTTACTCTTCAAGTGCATTTAAGCAGGAAAATCTGCAATGTAGCATCACTTTGGGCGACAGAATTCTCAAGATATCATCCGTAGAGTAGACGCTGCCTTGAACTGTTCATGGGAGTGCGTGCTGTGCATACCAAACGAGAGAGAGAGAGAGAGAGAGAGAGAGAGAGAGAGAGAGAGAGAGAGAGAGAGAGAGAGAGAGATGCCGTTCCTATTGCACAGGAAAATAGGTAGCCTTGAGGAGACCTGAAAGGCGAAGTAGGAGCGTGACCTGAATGCTGAAGAGGAAACTGATGCGAACTACTCAGACATGCTTGTAGTTTTACAGAAATGAAGAAAGAGGAAAGCACCAAGGAGGAAGGAAGAAAATCGATAAACATAAAAGGCTTCTGTATACCATATGTTTGTACTAGCAAGTACATAGACATAAATGTGTGCGGTATCCTTTTCACTGCAAATACTCTTGACATGAGGTTGCTGCCCTAGTGCTCTTCTATGTGGTTGCGATCGTAGGTAGTTTACTAATTAACAGGTAGGTAGTTCATTGCTAAAGTTGTTAGAAGGACATGGGGTTTTTCAAGAAAGCTCCTTTCACCTCTCCCTGGGATCGAACTCGGGACCCTACCTTGTACTTTGTTATCAGTATTCATGAGACACTGTGTCGCTCATCACATATATTCTATTTTGTAAATGGCTTCGAGGTGGGGATTCCTTTTCTCTCCTCTTCTCTTTTTCTTTCTTCGCACTAACTGTGACCCGCAACAGTCGATTAACAACGTGGTACGTGATTCGCTGCTTAGGTCACAGAGGCATTGCGGATATTAGGGAATCCTTCCATTTTTCGTCTCTCCCGGTTCCAGAATCGAACATGGGGCCCTCATTGTGTGAGCCGAGTACTTACCCCTGTGCCTCGAGATGAGAGAGAGAGAGAGAGAGAGAGAGAGAGAGAGAGAGAGAGAGAGAGAGAGAGAGAGAGAATTTTTAAAGCTTATGTAAAATAATCAGAATTCTTTTTCCGGCATATAATATTTTATATATATATATATATATATATTATATATATATATATATATATATATATATATATATATATATATATATATATATATATATATATAATAATAATAATAATCAAAGTATTTTCATAGCATATAAGAGAGAGAGACAGAGAGAGAACTTTTACAGAATCTCTCTACAGTATATAAAAATGTAGGTATATATGTGTGTGTGTATGTTCCACCATAACTTTGAAACGCATTGATCAATTTAAACCAGAGTTATTATCTGGAAAAGAATATTGTGGGGGTAAGACCTCACTGGCACCTAAGGGGGTGGGGTTGGGAAAGGAGTGACAGAGAGAGAGAGAGAGAGAGAGAGAGAGAGAGAGAGAGAGAGAGAGAGAGAGAGAGAGAGAGGGGGGAGAGGAAGTGAGAGAGTAGAGGGGGTGTTAGGGAGGAAAGAGAGAGAGAGAGAGAGGGAGAAGAAGTGAGAGAGAGAGTAGAGGGGGTGTTACGGAGGAGAGAGAGAGAGAGAGTTTATTGGTTGTCATTCGGAGTTTTCCCAGGTAGCGCCGGGTTGGTCAGCTAGTATTAAAATGATGAAAATTCTTTTCTGGCATACATATCTGTGTGTGCGCGTGTGTGTGTGCGTGTATGCGTGTGTGTGTGTATGAGAGAGAGAGAGAGAGAGAGAGAGAGAGAGAGAGAGAGAGAGAGAGAGAGAGATTTTACAACTAATACAAAATAATCAAAATACTTTCATGGCATATGAGAGAGAGAGAGAGAGAGAGAGAGAGAGAGAGAGAGAGAGAGAGAATGTTTACGTAATATATCAACTAATCAAAATAGAGAATTACCGGCAAGTTGTTAATAGTGCCATTACTCAGCGTGTATTGTGTCCCACAATTCTGAGGCGCTCAGTGTGAGAATGACAATAACATGCCAGCAACAAAGTGACCAGATGATGCTTAACAAAGCAGCAACATTTGTGAGTGCAACACACGGGCAGCAGGTGAGCACCGCGATGAATAAATGGGTTTCTCCTTAACATTTGAGCATTGACACGACGTCCATAACTTAGATCTTCCTTAACAAATGGATTGAAAAGGTTACCACATGCACAAACTCACACAGTATACATGTATGTATGTATATATATATATATATATATATATATATATATATATATATATATATATATATATATATATATATATATATATATATATATAAATTAATAAAATTTGTCACAATCTATACATACATAAATACACACACACACACACACACACACACACACACACACACACACATATATATATATATATATATATATATATATATATATATATATATATATATATATATATATATATATATAGAGAGAGAGAGAGAGAGAGAGAGAGAGAGAGAGAGAGAGAGAGAGAGAGAGAGAGAGAGAGAGAGATGTATTTATGGCAACAGCAGTAGTAACTTCTATTTTCTATTGGTATTCTTATTACTGAAGTTTAGTAATACTGTGTCTGGTAAGACAATATCTGAATGATTGAACGCTCGTGAATACCCGTCGCTGTCGGTACCTAAGTCGTCGTGACCTTGAGTCTTGTAGGCCCATTTCAAAATGGAATTATGTGTATAGACCCGTGTCACCATCCTTGGTTCCACCTTTTGTCAGATTTTGGAATTTTGTTCATGCCTTTTTTTAGTTTTCTGTAAAAGAAAACTATTGAGCTGCCTTTGTCTGCCCGTCCACTCTTTTTCTGTCCGCCCTCAGATCTTAAAAAACTACTGAGGCTAGAGGGCTGCAAATTGGAGAGTTTATCATCCTCCCTCCAATCATCAAACATACCAAACTGCATCCCTCTAGCCTCAGTAGTTTTTATTTTATTTTACTGAAGGTTAAAGTTAGCCATAATCGTGCGTCTCAGTCATTCCCTGACAGTATGACAAACATTCTCTCAGTCAATCCCTGACGTATGACAGACATTCTCTTGATCATTCCCTGGAGGTATGAAAAACATTCTCTCAGTCATTCCCTGACAGTATGACAAACATTCTCTCAGTCATTCCCTGACAGTATGACAAACATTCTCCCCATCATTCCCTGACAGTATGACAAACGTTCTCTCGGTCAATCCCTGGCAGTATGACAAGCATTCTCTCCATCATTCCACCACAGTATGACAAACATTCTCTCGATCATTCCCTGACAGTATGACAAACACTCTCTCGATCATTCCTTGGTAATATGACAAACATTCTCTCGATCATTCCCTGAGAGTATGACAAACGTTCTCTCGATCATTTCCTTACAATATGGCAAACATTCTCTCATTCATTCCCTGACAGTATGGCAAACAGTCTCTTAGTCATTCCCTGACAGTATGACAAACATTCTCTCGATCATTCCTCGACAGTATGACAAACATTCTCTCGACCTTTCCCTGACAATATGACAAGCACTCTCTCAGTCAGTCCCTAACAGTATGACAAACATTCTCTTGATCATTCCCTGACTGTATGACGAACATTCTCTCAGTCATTCCCAGACAGTATGACAAACATCCTCTCAGTCATTCCCTGACAATATTACAAACACTCTCTCGATCGTTCCCTGACAGTATGACAAACATTCTCTCAGTCAATCCCATACAGTAAGACAAACATTCTCTCAGTCATTCCCTCACAGTATTACAAACACTCTCTCGATCGTTCCCTGACAGTATGACAAACATTCTCTCAGTCAATCCCTGACAGTAAGACAAACATTCTCTCAATCGTTCCCTGACAGTATGATAAACATTCTCTGTCATTCCATGACAGTATAACAAACATTCTCTCAGTCAATCCCTGATAGTATGACAAACACTCTCTCGATCTTTCCCAGACAGTATGACAAACATTCTCTCGATCATTCCCTGACAGTATGACAAAAATTCTCTCAGTCATTCCCTGACAATAGGACAAACATTCTCTCGATCATTCCCGAACAGTATGATAAATGTTCTATCGCTCATTCCCTGGCAGTATGACAAGCATTCTCTGAGTCAGCCCCTGACAGTATGACAAACATTCTCTCGATTATTCCCTGACTGTATGACGAACATTCAGTCATTCCCTGACAGTATGACAAACATTCTCTCAGTCATTCCCTGACAGTATGACAAACCTTCTGTCGACCATTCCCTGACAGTATGACAAACATTCTCTCGATCATTCCATGACAGTATGACAAACATTCTCTCGATCATTCCGTGATAGTATGATAAACATTCTGTCGATCATTCCCTGACAGTATGACAAACGTTCTCTCGGTCAGTCCCTGACAGTATGAAAAACATTATCTCGTTCATTCCCTGACAGTATGACAAACATTCTCTCGATCATTCCCTGACAGTATGACAAACATTCTCTCAGTCATTCCCTGTCAGTATGACAAACATTCTCACGATCATTCCCTGAGAGTATGGCAAACATTCTCTCAGTCATTCCTTGACAGTATGACAAACATTCTCTCGATTATTCCGTGATAGTATGATAAACATTCTCTCGATCATTCCCTGACGGTATGACAAACATTCTCTCAGTCAATCCCTGACAGTATGACAAACATTCTCTCGATTATTCCCTAACAGTATGACAAACATTTTCTCAGTCATTCCCTGACAGTATGACAAACATTCTCCCCGTCATTCCGTGACAGTGTGACAAACATTCTCTTAGTCAATCCCCGACAGTATGACAAACATTCTCTCGATCATTCCCTGAAAAATTACAAATATTCTCTTAGTCAATCCCTGACAGTATGACAAACATTTTCTTAGTCAATCCCTGACAGTAGGACAAACATTCTCTCGATTATTTCCTTACAATATGACAAACATTCTCTCAGTCATTCCCTGACAGTACAACAAGCAGTCTCTCAGTCATTCCCTGACAGTATGACAAACATTCCCTCGATCATTCCCCGATAGTATGACAAACCTTCTCTCGATCATTACCTGACAATATGACAAACATTCTCTCGATCATTCCCTGACAGTATGACAAACATTCTCTCAGTCATTCCCTGACAGTGTGACAAACATTCTCTCGACCATTCCCTAACAGTATGACAAACATTCTCTCAACTGTTCCCTGACAGTATGACAAACATTCTCTCAGTCAATCCCTGACAGTAAGACAAACATACTCTCGATCATTCCCTGACGATATGATAAACATTCTCTCAGTCATTCCCTGACAGAATGACAAACATTCTCTCAGTCAGTCCCTGATAGTATGACAAACACTCTCTCGATCATTCTCTGACAGTATGACAAACACTCTCTCGCTCATTACCTGACAGTATGACAAATATTCTCTCGACCATCCCCCGACAGTATGACAAACATTCTCTCGCTCATTCCCTGACAGTTTGATATTCTCTCGACCATTCCCTGACAGTTTGACATGCTCTCAACCATTCCCTGACAGTTTGACATTCTCTCGACCATTCCGTGACAGTATGACAAACATTCTCTCGACCATTCCCTGACAGTATGACAAACATTCTCTCGACCATTCCCTGACAGTATGACATACATTTTCTTGACCATTCCCTGACAGTATGACAAACATTCTCTCGACCATTCCCTAACAGTTTGACATTCTCTCGACCATTCCCTGACAACATGACAAACATTCTCTCGACCATTCCCTGGCAGTTTGACATTTTCTCGACCATTTTTTGACAGTTTGACATTCTCTCGGCCATTCCCTTACAGTATGACAAACATTCTCTCGACCATTCCCTGACAGTATGACAAACATACTCTCGACCATTCCCTGACAGTTTGACGTTCTCTCGACCATCCCCTGACGGTTTGACATTCTCTCGACCATTCCCTGACAGTTTGACATTCTCTCGACCATTCCGTGACAGTATGACAAACATTCTCTCGACCATTCCATGACAGTATGACAAACATTCTCTCGACCATTCCCTGACAGTATGACAAACATTCTCTCGACTATTCCCTGACAGTTTGACATTCTGTCGACCATTCCCTGACAGTATGACAAACATTCTCTCGACCATTCCCTGACAGTATGACAAACATTCTCTCGACCATTCCCTGACAGTTTGACGTTCTCTCGACAATTCCCTGACAGTTTGACATTCTCTCGACCATTCCCTGACAGTTTGACATTCTCTCGACCATTCCGTGACAGTATGACAAACATTCTCTCGACCATTCCCTGACAGTTTGACATTCTCTCGACCATTCCCTGACAGTTTGACATTCTCTCGACCATTCCGTGACAGTATGACAAACATTCTCTCGACCATTCCGTGACAGTATGACAAACATTCTCTCGACCATTCCCTGACAGTATGACAAACATTCTCTCGACCATTCCCTGACAGTTTGACATTCTGTCGATCATTCCCTGACAGTATGACAAACATTCTGTCGACCATTCCGTGACAGTATGACAAACATTCTCTCGACCATTCCGTGACAGTATGACAAACATTCTCTCGACCATTTCCTGACAGTTTGACATTCTCTCGACCATTCCCTGACAGTTTGACATTCTCTCGACCATTCCCTGACAGTTTGACATTCTCTCGACCATTCCCTGACAGTTTGATATTCTCTCGACCACTCCCTGACAGTATGACAAACATTCTCTCGACCATTCCCTGACAGTTTGACGTTCTCTCGACCATTCCCTGGCAGTTTGACATTCTCTTGACCATTCCCTGACAGTTTGACATTCTCTCGACCATTCCCTGACAGTATGACAAACATCCTCTTGACCATTCCCTGACAGTATGACAAACATTCTCTCGACTATTCCCTGACAGTTTGACATTCTCCCGACCATTCTCTCGACCATTCCCTGACAGTTTGACATTCTCTCGACCATTCCCTGACAGGTTGGCATTCTCTCGACCATTCCCTGACAGTTTGACATTCTCTCGACCATTCCCTGACAGTATGACAAACATTCTCTCGACCATTCCGTGACAGTATGACAAACATTCTCTCGACCATTCCCTGACAGTTTGACGTTCTCTCGACCATTCCCTGTCAGTTTGACGTTCTCTCGACCATTCCCTGACAGTTTGACGTTCTCTCGACGATTCCCTGTCAGTTTGACGTTCTCTCGACCATTCCCTGACAGTTTGACATTCTCTCGACCATTCCCTGACAGTATGACAAACATTCTCTTGACCATTCCGTGACAGTATGACAAACATTCTCTCGACCATTCCCCGACAGTTTGACGTTCTCTCGACCATTCCCTGTCAGTTTGACGTTCTCTCGACCATTCCCTGACAGTTTGACGTTCTCTCGACCATTCCCTGACAGTTTGACATTCTCTCGACCATTCCCTGAGAGTATGAAAAACATTCTCTCGACCACTCCCTGACAGTTTGACATTCTCTCGACCATTCCGTGACAGTATGACAAACATTCTCTCGACCGTTCCCTGACAGTTAGACAAATATTCTCTCGATCATTCCCGGACAGTATAACAAACACCATCGTAGTTTATTTTATTATTATTATTATTGTTATTATTATTATTATTATTATTTTTGTCTGTGAACTATGCAGGTTTTGCATCTCACAATAACTTAATGAATGATTAATTTTATCTTGGTGTCACACCAACATTGGGTTTTGACTCCGTGCCTATACTCTAACAAAGACTCTAACAAAGACAGAGAGAGAGAGAGAGAGAGAGAGAGAGAGAGAGAGAGAGAGAGAGATGGGGGGGCGGGGAATTAGCTCCTAACAAAATTGGCTTGGTAATAGTGGGAATTAAAAAGTCGAAGTATCTATTAAATAATTATTCTATTAATAATTGGCTTTGGGGAAGGAGAATTAACATTAACACTGAACAAGCAAAAAATGCTCCGAAGTTTCTTCTGTGCAATCGAGTTTTCTGTACAGCATATAATGCTGTATGAAACACTCAGCAACGGCCCATGAAACTCATCCGCTGCCCATGAAACTTTCAGCCACGGCCCGGTGGTCGCCTGTGTTGCTGGCACCTACAGCAGTGCCAGACGTACGATCATGGATAATTTTAACCTTAAATAAAATATAAACTGCTGAGGTTAGAGGGCTGCAATTTGGCATGTTTGATGATTGGAGGGTGGATGATCAGCACACCAATTTGCAGCCCTTAAGCCTCAGTAGTTTTTTAAGATTTGAGGGCGGACAGAAAAGTATGGACGGACAGACAAATAGCCATCTCAGTAGTTTTCTTTTACAGAAAACTAAAAACTCGGTCATGCAGGTGAACAGATGCACACACACACATACAGCATTGTTCCGTGAGTGACATTGCACTTACAGAATCCGAGAATGCAAAACTCAGTTGTGTGCACATACAGACAGATATAGAGACATTTCTTGCTCTTGGAAAACTATGTTGACTAGGTATACAGGCAAGTACACAGACAGGTACGGACTTTTTTGCTCTCGGAAAATTGTGTTGAGTAGGTATACCGACAAGTACACAGGCAAGTCGGACATTTCTTGCTCTCAGGAAAACCGTGTTGATTAGGTATACAGACAAGTACACAGACAGGCCCGAACATTTCTTGTTCTCAGGAAAACCGTGTTGAGTAGGTATACAGACAAGTACACAGACAGATCCGGACATTTTTTCTCTTAGGAAAACTGAAGTTGAGTAGGTATACAGATAAGTACACAGACAGGTCCGTACATTTCTTGCTCTTAGGAAAACTCTGTTGAGTAGTTATACAGACAAGTTCACAGACAGGTCTTGCTCCGAGCGGGTAAGATCACGCAGGCCGACGTGAGATTCTCCAACTTTTGTTATTGCACCGAGAACTTGGATGTGGACGTTTACAAACCCGTCCTAATTTACAACTCAACAGCTGATTTCCAGACGTTGAAGTTAAGGATAATTTATTGTGGACCTTATCCTCTTAAACTGCAATGGTCTTGCCTGGTCTCACTGTCAAAACGTTTACGTTATTCTTAAAATACTGGATAATCCGCTGTCTTGTTAACAACCAACTTTCAGCATCAAGGATAAAAACACACTAAAAGTAAACGACGTCAAGAGGTACATAGAATGACAGAAAATTTAGGCTAAAAAGAACGAGACAGCAGAGGATTGGTTTGCGTAAAGTCGAAACTCGTAATTTGATGTTTAATGTTTCCAAAATCAACAGTTCGTTGAGTTCCTTTGCTTGGCCAATAATGATAAAATATTCATATTTGATGGTAGTTTTACATTTAATAATGCGATTCCTTATATAAGAAGTTTCTGTGTTAGATTGCTTACACCCTGTTATATAACTAACGCCCCGACTAGAATGTATGTATATATTTATGTATATATCTATGTATAGCCAAATACATCTGTATATGTCATTATATATCTAGATTATATATATATATATATATATATATATATATATATATATATATATATATATATATTTTCGTTGAATTCAATGGCATTTTGGTTGTTGATCAACTTTTTATTAGTTTCACTATTTTGTAAATCTTCTACATTCTTCAAAGTGTAGTTGAAGAGCGTAGAAGATTTAGAAAGTATTGTGAAACTAACAAAAAGTTGATCAACAACAAAAAGCCATTGAATTCAACAAATTCTGCATACAAGAAAACTTTTTGCCTCAGAAGCATATATATATATATATATATATATATATATATATATATATATATATATATATATATATATATATATATATATATATATATATATACATATATATATACATATATATATATATATATATATATATATATATATATATATATATATATATATATATATATATATATATATATATATATATATATATATATATATATATATATATATATATATATATATATATATATATATATATAATATGAATGTCTTTTTCCTGTAATACTACAGTGTAATATGAAAAAATAGAAGGCCATAAAAACACTATTTAAACATTGAAACCATATATTTCAAAAGGCACTTGTTTCTGTGCCCCTGTTCACTGGTAGAATATTCTACCAGTGAACAGCACAGAAACAAGTGCCTGAAATATATGGTTTCAACGTTTAAATAGTGTTTTATGGGCCTTCTTATTTTCATATATAATATATATATATATATATAATATATATATATATATATATATATATATATATATATAGGCTATATATATATATATATATATATATATATATATATATATATATATATATACATATATATATACATATATATATATATATATATATATATATATATATATATATATATATATATATATATATATATATATATATATATATATATATATATATATATATATATATATATATATATATATATATATATATATATATATAATATGAATGTCTTTTCCTGTAATACTACAGTGTAATATGAAAATAAGAAGGCCCATAAAACACTATTTAAACATTGAAACCATATATTTCGGGCACTTGTTTCTGTGCCCTGTTCACTGGTAGAATATTCTACCAGTGAACAGGGGCACAAAACAAGTGCCCGAAATATATGGTTTCAATGTTTAAATAGTGTTTTATGGGCCTTCTTATTTTCATATATAATATATATATATATATATATATATATATATATATATATATATATATATATATATATATATATATATATATATATATATATATATATATATATATATATATATATATATATATATATATATATATATATACGAGTATATATATATATATATATATATATATATATATATATATATATATATAGCTGACCAACCTGGCGCTGCCCAGAAATCTCTGAATGACATTCGATAAACTCTCTCTCTTGTGGGCGGAGACAGTCCACTCACTAGAATGGATGAACTGATGGTATTTTGCCTAAATATCTTCCGACTGACTGACAGGTAATTGCACGTGTGGACAGGTTAGCGCCAATTTCGTGACAGTTTGTCGCTGTGTTTCATCTGGGAAGCATCTCAGACGTTCTGATCAGAATATGAATAAATTATGTATAAACTTATTCATTTCACTGTTAGACCCTTCAATGCTATTTGTAGGCCATTGTAAATCCGAACCTTGCAATAAAAATCCAAAACAATATTCTATGTGATACAGACAGTTAGGTATAGGCGTAGGCCAATGATGTCTTTTTATGATGTGTTACTATAATGAAAGTATTTATAAAAAATGAACTAACCCCTCAGTTCTAATTTAATCTCATTCATTTAATATTGTATGAGAATAGACGTCCTTTTTTTAATAAGAAATATTTTTCCTATACTCTTACGCCTTTTTACTTCTTTCCTAGTATTTAGTGAATTGCTGCAAGAGTTAGCCTTCCAGCCCCCTCATCATATTAAGAAAAAAGTGGCAAAACACTTTCCTTTGCGGCAAACTTCAACTTGTGATACGAATTTAACTCATTATCTTCACAATGGCATCAAATTCATTAGCGGAGAATTGTGCATGAAGTTACACGTACGGCATCTATAAACTTGGTCAATTCGTACAATAACGTAATCATGAATCAAACAAAATCGTTCCCTTCTTGGAGGAATGTTAGGCAATCGGTATTTATTGTTTATAATAAATACGCGTTGATAAAAGATAGAAATGAATGTATGTCATTCTAATATATACTGTATAACCATAGACGTGTTGTGTAAGCTGTGAGCACTTCGAGTTTCTCGAATTGCAGTGGTTGCCATTTCTTAAATCCCTCTTTGCATCTAATACATTTACCCTCCAAGTGCCTTTCGGAAAAGATTTCCAAATGCAATGATCTACATTCCTGTAAAGTTTTAATCATTATCTTCCCGGTAATCAGTACCAAGCAACGTGAAAAGAAACTTCTCTTCCGTATGCAGTGAAGTTTTTTGCCAATTCGCATGATAATTAATTCCAACCGCTGCAGTGTCCAAGGTGATATTTTGATTATTCCAGCAGAGCCAACAACGTGTTGTTCTTCCTACACGATGTTTCATGTAATAAATGACGTAGGATCATGTGTAAGACCATTTTAACACCGTACGCAGAAAGGGAATGTGTTTTATAGGGGATTTATTGTTGCAGGTTAATCATACTTCTGGCAGCGCCAGAAGAAAAGGTGAAGTGTCAGGTGAAAAAGGAGAATAAACCCAGAAAGCTGAAGGAAAAGATGACGTAAAATCGAAAATTTCATTTGTTTTGTGTGTTTGTATGTCTGTCAAGGGGTAGGGGGTTTGATTTTGAGTTAAAAACCATTATGGGGCGACAGATACAAAATTTTGTCTGGGTTTGTCAGGCGGTTTGGACTTCTATAGAAGCCAAACTTATATACAAATATTCACACACACACACACACACACACACACACACACACACACACACACACACACACACACACACACATATATATATATATATATATATATATATATATATATATATATATATATATATAAGTGAATGTTTGTATATAAGTTTATATAAGTTTTTTGTATAATGTTTGTATATATACAGTATATATATATATATATATATATATATATATATATATATATATATATATATATATATATATATATATATATATATATATAGCTCGAAGAAAATTCTGTAATGTGTAACGTGGGCTGACGGATTCGAATCCACTTTCAAAAAATCCCACAAAACAGCTACAAGAGAGCAAATACCACAGTAATTAAGGTATACTTTATTTGTTCCTCCTGATGGCATAGTACATCCTAAATTCAGTTCTTGTCTCTTAAGACGGCTGGAATTTGGAAACCATATATGGAACGGAATTTTGCTTTTATTGTCGGATTTCTTTACATATACTTTGTGGAGCAATGATTGCGAGAGTTTTCGGGTTGAATTTTTGTGGTTTGTTGAGAAATACGGTTTTCTAAAGATTAATCCACCGTCCATAATGATATGTCTTATATTCATGGTAAGCTGACTAAGATGGGTATGAGCGCACAGAACAAGCTAGATCCTGGAACACACTCCCCACTCCCAACTCCCCACTCCCTACTCCCCATCCCTTGCTCCCCACCCCCTACTGCCCACTTCTACTCCCCACTCCCCACCCCTTTACTCCCTGCTCCTTACCCCTTTACTCCCTACTCCCACCCCCTTACTCCCCACCCCAACTCTCGACGCATAACTACCCACCCCTCCCTACTCCCCACTCCTTACTCCCCACTCACTACTCCTCCACACCATACTCCCCACCCCTACTCCCACCCCCTACTCCCCACCTCCTACTCCCCACCTCCTACTCCCCACCTCCTACTCCCTACCCCCACCGGCCCTCGTGGCAGGTAGAGCAATTCAGGAAATACAGAGAAAGGCTGGAATTCCACTGGCAAGAAGGGACTGATTATCTTGAAATTATCTGGCGTCACTCACAGTCGTCGAATGATTGAAACATTGGAATAGAAACTTGTGGATATGCTTTTGTAGATGTCAGTACTAGAGCTTCCTCCTAAAATCAGTCGCCCGCACCGATATACTTCAGAAATATTTAAGGTGGCCCAGGCGTTCGGAAGAGTAACGAGAAACAACTGTAATTTATGACATCTCTTGCAGGACTGTTGCTGCCTTGCTGGCGCCAAATTTACATGAAATGAGATCTTTAGTCAACTTTTAAAACCTTTTACGACCTAATAGACGGTGTTAAACTTGCTAACAAATCAATCTAGAGCGCCATATCTCGCCCTAGGGATGCTGTAAAGTCGAATTTTCACCCGTAGAGACAGAAATCGTATCAACTCTGTCTCGCTGTTATTAAAAAAAAAAAAAAAAAAAAGATATTGCGCTGCCTTATCTTAACAGTAAAAATCTCTCTCTCTCTCTCTCTCTCTCTCTCTCTCTCTCTCTCTCTCTCTCTCCATTGAAAAACCAGGGGAATGTGCTGCCTTAATTCAGCAACATCAGTAACAGTATCTCTCTCTCTCTCTCTCTCTCTCTCTCTCTCTCATTGAAAAACCAGGGGAATGTGCTGTCTTAATTCAGCAACATCAGTAACAGTATCTCTCTCTCTCTCTCTCTCTCTCTCTCCCGCGATATATGGGAGAGATGCCAATCAAGGAAAAATCTGTGAGAAATATAGTAACACAGAATGTGAATTAATAGCGGTAGAATTTGAATCTGAAAAATTAGTGAACATTGTAATATATAGACCCCTAATACTAAAGAGTTTGACATCATAATTGAAAATTGGATGAAATATGTAGAAATCACAAGGACTGGACTATACTCCTAACTGGAGACTTTAACTTTCCTTTGTAGAATGGAAAGAACGAATAGGAGACTGTGGTTGTATTTATACATATAAAAAGAGAACAATAGTAGTGCAGAAGATAAGAGGCAATTTGAAAAGCTATTAGATATGCTAATAGAACATAACATTCATCAAATAAATCACCTACCAACAAGAAAGGATAATATTTTAGACCTAGTATTTGTGAATGAGGTGAACTATGTTAAAGAAATAATAGTATATAACACGAGTATTTCGGACCATAATGTCATAGAACTAACAGTCCGTTCCAGAACATACGAAAACAGAGAAAAGCAAGAGATGAAAAAATGGGAAGGATATGGAAAATACAATTTCTATAGTAAGAATATAAATTGGTCAAAAATAAATGAAGAATTAAACAAAGAATGGGAAAACATATTTGTAAGTGATGATATACAGGTAAATACCGATATATTATATAAAATATTAGAGGAAATAGTGGAAAAATATATACCAAAGAAAAAGTAATCATCAGTCACGAATTCCAAGAGACAGAAGGATCTTGTTCCAGAAAATTAGAAAGTGGAAAAAAGCTCTTGCAAAAGAAAAGAATGCATGGAAAGTGATGGAACTAAAAGTAAGATAGAAAATGCAGAACAAAAGATTATACAATCAAAAGAAAATGAAAAATGGAACCTAGAAGAAATGACACTACAAAATATCAAGCAAAACCCTAAAATTTTTTATTCATATGCAAAAAGATGAATAAAATAAGAGTAGAAATAGGCCCTCTAAGAATTGAAGGGCGATTAACGAATGAAAAAAGGAAATATGTAACATATTAGCAGAAAGATATAAGAGTGAATTTACACCTAGAATTGACAATGAAGATAATGATACAGAAATAAGAGATGAAAATACTGAATACTTATCAGATATAGATATTACAGAAGCCGATATTGTGCAGGCTATTAATGAAATTAAAATGGATCAGCAGCAGGACCAGATGGAGTACCTGCCATATTGTTAAAGAAAGTGGTTCATTCAATCGCAAAGCCGCTAGCAATATTATTAAGACAAAGTATAGATACAGGCAAGATTTATGATGAGCATAAACTAGCATATATTACTCCTACTTTCAAAAGTGGTTCAAGACTAGAGGCAAGTAATTATAGGCCTGTGAGTCTGACATCTCATATTATGAAAGTATATGAAAGGGTAATGAAAAAAATATAATGAAACATTTAATGAAAAATAGATTGTTCAATATAGGACAACATGGTTTTGTACCTGGAAAGTACACAAACCCAACTGTTAATCCACCATGAAAGCATATATAAAAATATGATAAATGAAAAAGATACAGATGTGGTTTACCTAGACTTTGCAAAAGCTTTTGACAAGGTAGATCATAATATATTAGCGAAAAATTAGAAAACATAACATTGTTGA
The DNA here is from genome assembly GCF_040412425.1 of Macrobrachium rosenbergii. Classification (NCBI taxonomy): domain Eukaryota; kingdom Metazoa; phylum Arthropoda; class Malacostraca; order Decapoda; family Palaemonidae; genus Macrobrachium; species Macrobrachium rosenbergii. The sequence continues at coordinate 15,155,114 of NC_089756.1, forward strand.
CAAAGTAGGAAGATGGATAAAAGAATTTTTGCAAAACAGAAAACAGATAGTGATTGCAAACAATGAGAAATCGGATGAAGCTACGGTAATATCCGGTGTACCACAGGGTACGGTGTTAGCTGCATTGCTGTTTGTGATTATGATTGCAGACATAGACAGTAATGTTAAGGACTCAGTAGTAAGAAGTTTCGCAGATGACACAAGAATAAGTAGAGAAATTGCTTGTGATGAAGATAGGAACTCGCTACAAAGAGACCTAAACAAAATATATAAATGGGCAGAGATAAATAGGATGGTATTTAACTCTGATAACTCTGATAAATTTGAATCAATGAACTATGGTGATAAAGTAGGAATGCTATATGCATATAAAGGACCTAATAATGAGACAATCACAAACAAGGAAGCAGTTAAAGACCTTGGTGTGATGTTGAACAGGAATATGTAATGCAATGATCAAATAGCAATTCTATTGGCAAAATGCAAAGCAAAAATGGGAATGTTGTTCCGGCACTTCAAAACAAGAAAAGCTGAACACATGATTATGCTTTATAAAACGTACGTACGTAGTCCACTTGAATATTGCAATATAATATGGTACACACACTACCAAAAGGATATTGCACAAATAGAGAGTGTACAAAGGTCATTTACAGCTAGAATAGAAGAAGTTAAAGACCTTGACTACTGGGAAAGACTACAATTCTTAAATTTATATAGTCTTGAAAGGAGAAGAGAACGCTACATGGTAATTCAAGCATGGAAACAGATAGAAGGAATTACCGAAAACATCATGGAACTAAAATTATCAAAAGAGCAAGCAGAGGTAGATTAATAGTGCCAAAAACTATACCAGGATAATTAAGGAAAGCACACAGGACATTAATCCACCACGCACCAGCATCGATAATGCAGCGTCTATTCAATGCGCTACCAGCTCATCTGAGGAACATAACAGGAGTGAGCGTAGATGTGTTTAAGAATAAGCTCGACAAATATCTAAGATGCATCCCAGACCATCCAAGACTGGAAGATGCAAAATATACCGGAAGATGCGTTAGCAACTCTCTGGTGGACATCAAAGGCGCCTCACACTGAGGGACCTGGGGAAACCCGAACGAATTGTAAGGTCTGTAAGGTAAGGTCTTGAAAAAAAAAAAAAATTAAGAGGCCGCCAAAAGTTAACTGCATTAATTGTACATATTATGCTTAATGGCATATTGATGTGTAATGCTGTCTTCATGTAACAACGACAACTACCGTCTCTCTCTCTCTCTCTCTCTCTCTCTCTCTCTCTCTCTCTCTCTCTCTCTCTCTCTCTCTCTGTGGTTTTTATTGTTAGTTCCCTCTCAAAAAACTATACAGTTTGTTTACTTCTATCAGAGTATGTAACTCAAAATACAAAATCTTTTGCTCTTAAGCTTAATCAGTTCATAAATAAAGTATGGGATTAAGCTACAATTGATGATGACTAAGTGAAACCGGCGCTTCCTCTGTCTAAAATTAATATGCATGATAAGGCTATAGCCGTTGATTTTTCTATCGACGAAAAAAAACAATATTGATTTTAGTTGTACTTGGATGAGTGACCAGCCATTAATGCCAGAAGACGCGGGCACGAAACTCTTTTGACTACCAGTGGCAGCAGAGTCAGGAGGCTCTTAACCGCATTCCAGAATCCAGTCATAGAAACTTAGAGGACTCGCTTTATAACACTATCCCCCTGGCCTGGAAAATACGGTCGGATAAATAAATCTGAAGATTCTATCTATATATTCGCTTATAAATCACGGTACTTCGGCTTCCGAACAGCGAGAATTATTCGCCAAGAAGTCATACAATCATTTCCTTCGGCTTTTAGAAGACATTAATCGTCATTTTCGAGACAAGGCGAAGTTAAAGTCGCTCTAATTGATATATAGAGGCTATAAATGGAGGTGGGCGTGGAGAGCTTTATTGGTCATCTGGCAACCGTTTAATTCGTCACTTGTTTTTGTTTAACTCGTAACTTCATTTTCTTTTATTTTATTCGCTCACCCCACTTTTTTTTTTTTTATTCGTGAGTGGTGTTGGCGCTGTGTAAAATATGTTGTGAGAGTTTTGGAGCAATGCAGATCTCAAGAAATTTCACGATCAGGAACCGTTTGAAGAATTTCTGCCAATAAGATTATTATTATTATATTATTATTATTATTATTATTATTATTATTATTATTATTATTATTATTACTGTTGTTGTTGTTGTTGTTGTACGTAATGAACATTCATCCAGGTCAACCTCTGAAGTCTTTGAACATATGAAAATAAGACTTAATTGAGGTATAATTTAACGTTATCCTCGTTGCGAAATGAGATTTCGGGCAAAATCTTGCTTTATTTATTTATTTTTTTTTTACATAAAAAGACACGCTTCAATCCAGCATATCATTTTAACACATTTTGAGGGCAGAGAAAGATTGGGTCTTTATGAAACCTAGTTTTTTTTTTTTCAAAGTTGTTGTAAACAACTTTGTATGGGACATAAATAGCCCGTGTTTAGTATTAGAATTTTGAATAATAATGATAGAAATTTGAACAACATTGAATTATCTTTGTCATGTTGCCGGTTTAGCATCATTAAATCTCGTTTCCCTGCTCTTACAAAAAAAGATATAAAAAAATGAATACCAGGCGTCCCCAAGCAACCGAATACATTTGAATAGGAACAATAGTGCCGTCAGTGCACCTCATGTGGTGCACTGTAGGCATTACTTAAGGTTCTTTGCAGCGTCCCTTCGGCCCCTAGCTGCAACCCCTTTCGTTCCTTTTACTGTACCTCCTTTCATATTCTTTCTCTTCCATCTTACTTTCCACCCTTTCCTAACAACTGATTCATAGTGCAACTGCCAGGTTTTCCTCCTGTTACATCTTTCAAACTTTTCCTGTCAATTTCCGCTTCAGCGCTGAATGACCTTATTGGTCATTGAATATAATTGAATATAAAATTTAGGCCTTTGCCCTAAATTTTATATTCATTTCAGTTCAATTCAATAACGCCTTTATACTTCGCACGATTATAGGAATAAGTATTGCGTACAAAATAACTTATGCATTCTGCCAGCATGTCATTAATACATTTTTCATCGTAAAATGAAACAGAGGTGGACTTGAATAAATGACGTCGGAACATCGTTGGTGGGTTGGTTGACTTTGATTAAGTCGGCCTTGTGCCAGCACTAGGCCATTCCAAAGGTTAGTAGGGAGTTGATGGTTTTAAAGAGGTCTAATGTGAACCTCTAGATTCTGTACAGTCACCAAAGACCAGTAACATCTTTTAATTTCCTGCTAGCATTTTAGTATGCTAGGAAAAAAAAAAAAAAAAAGCGTTGTTGAATCTCCAAACAAACAATTGAGTATTACTTAACACACACACAATATATATATATATATATATATATATATATATATATATATATATATATATATATATATATATATGTACAAATATATATATAATTATATATATATATATATATATATATATATATATATATATATATATATATGTACAAATATACATATATATATATATATATATATATATATATATATATATATATATATATATATATATATATATATATATATATATATGTGCATATATAAATATATATGTATTATATATGTGTATATGTATAATATATATATATATATATATATATATATATATATATATATATATATATATATATATATATATATATATATATATATAATATATATAATATATATAATATATATATATATATATATATATATATATATATATATATATATATATATATATATAAATTACTAAATTCGGCATAATTCTTTATTTCCAACGTTTCATAATAACTCTATTACATCATCAGGGCATCTGTTAAATAATGAATAAAATTATTCTAAAAATTGCTCTAAAAATCAATAAAATTCATAAATTAGAACACAGTTAGATACCAAAGAAAACAAACAGACACAAAATCTAGACCAAAGACTGCTAACCAACTTTATACAAAGAAGGCAGAAGACAGAATGCATGAATAAAAAGTAACCCAGGTAGAGCTGTGTGGAGGAGGCCTGGGTATTTAACTGGAGAACCAGTTGTTTAATGAATAATGATTCCAGGATAGGCTGTTCGTATGCGTTAGTTGCTTGGCTTTTGGTACAGAAATCATTTCTATCACTATATGTTTTACAATTTTTGAGTGGTTTCTTATGCTAGAATGTTTGGGATTGGAGAGCCTACAGCCAGTACGAAAACTTAATCTCTGATGAGAGTCGATTCTGACCCTCAGTAACCTCCTCGTGGATCCAACACATGTCCCAGAGTTACACTTAGGGCAAGTATAGGCTACTTATTTACCACATTAGAGGTCAAAAGCAGATTTATTCGATCTTTGTATCTGAAAAAAAGAAACCAACCATTATTGGATTGTTTGGGATTAATTTTAGATTAATGTGGCACCATAATACTTATGAACAATTTGTGCGAACCTTTTTCGAAAAGAATCATCGTGTAAAAAAGGGAATTTGGCGTAAAAAGCTAATTTTGGTTATGTACAGTACAAGGTTTGGCGATATTAGTAAATTGTTCCTTAACTTTTTATTTATGCATTCCGTTTTCTGCCTTCTTTGTATAAGGTTGGTTAGCGGCCTTGTTCTAGCTTTTGTGTCTGTTTTTTTATGTGGTATTCTAACTGTGTTCTAATTTATGAATTTTATTGATTTTTGGAGCGTTTTTTAGAGTAATTATATTTATTATTTAACAGATTCCATGATGATGTAATAGAGTTATTGCGAAGCGTTGGAAATAAAGAATTATGTTGAAATCAGTACGTCTCTATGGTCCACCTTCGCGCTGATGTGTCCTACTGGCCGTCGCCTACTTCTGTTTTATATATATATATATATATATATATATATATATATATATATATATATATATATATATATATATATATATATGTGTGTGTGTGTGTGTGTGTGTGTGTGTGTATGTATATATATATATATGTGTGTATATATATATATATATATATATATATATATATATATATATATATATATATATACACTCATACATACATGCATATACATATATATGTAAAGAACCCCGCCAGTGTTTTAGAAATTCCAGCAGCATCACAGAATGGTGAAGTCTTTTAAGAAACTCCTCGAACCTGAACCTGTTTTCATGTGCAATCGGACGGCTTCGGAAAGGCGGTTTTCATTTCCATCAATATTCTGGCAGACCTCGTCCTGGTTACTTTATTCAGCTATAAATTAGATTTATGCGACTTAATTATACGCGAAGTGTATGAAAGCGTTTTGCATTCTATTACAGTCGAAAGTGCTTGAGATGTCTTGTTCTTATTGCTTTCATTCTACCATCCTCCCTTCGTTATTCTTATTCTTCTTCTTCTGAAAGCCAAAAATACAGGGGACTTAATCTTCTTCCTCTCATGAAGCAAAATGTCCAATGACCATTTTATGTTTCTCTGCTTCTTTACATCGTTATTATGAAATGACGTTCATGGCCATAAAATCGTCGGATGTGTGTATATGTGTGTAACAGAGAGAGAGAGAGAGAGAGAGAGAGAGAGAGAGAGAGAGAGAGAGAGGTAGCTTCTTCAAGTAAAAATCTATTGCCTTGTTTTTTCAAGAATTACATGACCTTCAAGGTAGGCATCGTGGTCATCACCTCGTGGTGTCTGTACAGTTTAAACCCTGCAAGTCGAGATTGTTTTACATCGTGGGCTTGGTTTGAGTGGCCTTCAGTTCTAGTTTCCTACTTTGACTTTTTTTATTTAATTTGCTTGGATTCTTTTAAAAGACTGAAATTAACTTAGGTACCCAAGCCAAGCGCCGGCCACGATATTAGGTTATTGATGAACAAGTTTATAAATAACGTCGACTGAACAAAAATCTCTCTCCCCCTCTCTCTCTGTCTGTCTCTCTCTCTCTCTCTCTCTCTCTCTCTCTCTCATATGCCATGAAAGTATTGGTTTTTAAAAATTCTCTCTCTCTCTCTCTCTCTCTCTCTCTCTCTCTCTCTCTCTCTCTCTCTCTCTCTCTCTCTCTCTCTCTCTCTCACTCTCCTTATTAGCGAAATATTACTAAAAGCTCTAAGTGCTGTGGTCATAATTTTTTCGTTTTAATCAAAGTTTCAGTTCATGCTTTTCGTGATATCTAGCAACTTATTTATTCTAAAAAAAATGGACGCGGAAGAAAGATTAATCTAGTATTATGAAGGTCTCTTTCTCTTGAATATGGATATATATTTTTTTTAATTATCATTATGGCATTAGACACTTAAGACAAATTCGTGCTTTTTACGGACGTTTTAAAATGAATCTCTCTCTCTCTCTCTCTCTCTCTCTCTCTCTCTCTCTCTCTCTCTCTCTCTCTCTAGCTTTTTGTCGTGACACCAACATGATCATTGGAAATCGACCCATCCTTATGAATAAACCAATTAGTCAATCAGCCGCGTCCCCCGATCGACCCATCCATCAAGCGCCGCGATGTTCCCCATTCTCCAGGAGTCGGACACCGCAAAAGATCAAGCGATAAACTTAATAGCAGGATCGTGCTGCAACGCGGTCACCTGACAACGGCTATAAAGCAATTGGACGCCGAGAGCCATCCTGCAAGGATGCAGCGGGGCGAATGAGCCATCCCTGGGCGGAATCACTGAGAGGGAACAACCAGCAGGGTAGAACAATTGCACCGGCAGCAGAAACAATGTTCCAGCCGTGTTATTGCATTATAAAGCCACGTGAGAACACCGCCTGCAGGTACAAGGACGCGGAACCCTTAAACTCTAAACTCAGCCGACGTGGCTGTCCCATGTCACCGTCGGGAGTCGCCGTCGTCTTCTACATCGTCATCGTCGTCCAGGTCTGTGATTAGAAAGGAGAAGATTTAGTGGTTTTGGATCACAGTCGATTCGGGATTTGGGCCGTCAAGTGTTTCCAGTCACTCTTTAATCGAGTCTTTTTATTTTACTTTTTTTTTGCGATGTCATTTAAGATTTGATTCTGACAATAAAGAGGACTTTAGATATTTAATCGAAAGCGTTTTCGTTATTGTTGCTGTTATTGCAATTGCCAGTGGATTGGTGTCATTATCGCTTTACTGGAAAAATATCAAATTAAAGGAGAGCATTTTTTCTCGATGCCACGCGGCTTATAATTATTATTATTTTTATTTTCATTCAAGGAGAATAGTAAGGCGGTTTCTTGTCATTTATGATTTCTTTCTCAATTAAAAGAATTAAACAGTTCATAAAGGCGCTTTGTTGCAACAGTTAAATAATGTATTTCCTGCGGTGTCTCGCGGAAATCCAAATTCTGAGAGTCATTCTAAGAAACTGTCGGAAGAATCTCTCTCTCTCTCTCTCTCTCTCTCTCTCTCTCTCTCTCTCTCTCTCTCTCTCTCTCCGCACATAGGTAACTCTGACATTCCATTTTATTGAAATTAACTCATTTCTTGTATACGCTCAGTTTCCTAAGCGAACTTAATATCATTAGAATCCATTCGTTTGATGTCAATCTTGCAATGAACATTAACTTTACTTAAAAACTTTTTATCTAGAATTTGAATCTGAATCGTCGTTTGCTCTTCCACGAGGCAAATAAACCTCTCAGAAATTTACTTAAAGCGTGGAAATGAAAATAAAGGTGGGCGCAGGATGGCTCTCTCTCTCTCTCTCTCTCTCTCTCTCTCTCTCTCTCTCTCTCTCTCTCTACTTTCGTTACTTTTCGGCTACCGACACATTTTGTTTTTGGTTGCTGATACCATTCTCTCTCTCTCTCTCTCTCTCTCTCTCTCTCTCTCTCTCTCTCTCTCTCTCTCTCTCTCTCTCTCTCTCTCTCTCTCTCTCTAGGATTCACAACATATTGTCTGATTTCCTTCGGATGGTTGTACTGTGTCTGTGGCAGTAGGTCGACGATCTTGTATAAAGTAACTCAGATTGCACTTGTTGATTATCCTGTGTCCTTCAGGAGATTTTTTTTCCTGCCCCTGGCTCTGGAAGTTAAGTTGATGGTGGTTCTCGTCCACGACAAACATTTCATCCGTATCATTCTGGAAACTGTTCTTTTAGAAATGGACTTCTGGATGTTTCCAGAATGAAGCTGTTATGGGGTTCGTAAAAATAATCCCAAAATCAATCCTGATAACCTCGCAACAGTTCTTGGGAGTCAGGTGTGAGTGGCGATAGGTCCGTTGGAGAGTGAATTAGGACTTGCCTAGTTTATGATCTCTTGAGAAGGTGTCGATCGTAGTTAAGAGATTTTCTGTGTAGTGAGTAAAGCAGAGGTAGTTGCTTGAATAATTGAGAAGAAAAAAAAAGCATAGGATAGATAAATTTCTTTCTTTCTTTCTGAAGACATTGGTTTTTGTTGCCAGTTTTGAAGGAATTGCTGGCCAGGTCAAAATAAAGTATTTAGTAAACTTACCTAAAGCGGCCGGTGATGGCTAAGGTTAGTTATGACCTCAGTTTATTACATCAAGCCAGTCAGTTAGTTTCGCTGAAAAACTGTGATGAAAAATAAGTGTGAATTTGATTTAGTAAACTTACCTGAAGCGGC
>NC_089756.1:15168725-15178725 GCF_040412425.1 Macrobrachium rosenbergii
CATCTACTTAGATCACGAACAAGCCGATTTACCATTCACAGGAGATATCGAAGGGGCGTGGTGGAGTCGAACTGAGATGCACCGAGTGTGAACGGAACGCTTATCATTCAGGCTATACCGATTGTTGTTTGTTATGCAGATTGCTTGAATGCCACGAAGTGGCAGATACAAAAAGACATGACTGTTCTCATCCTCCATGAACAAGACGTTTTTATGTTACCTGTTACGTCCTTCAACTGGGCCGGATTGTGAGTCATGTCCCTAATAATTGGAACTTTGTAGAAAATGACGCAACGTCTTCCATATTTGACAAGCATAATTGGATAAGCTTGAAGGGAAATCAGCCTCAAAGCCGTCCACTAACTTTTTGATGTCACCTTAGTGTATTTATAAATCAGGTTACGCGCACATCGCTTCTGACCTTTTACAAATCGGGTAAATTTACGGGTGGAGAGCCCAGACTTTTTCCTTCAGGAGGAAATGAAACTTGAAATGGGCCAGTTCATGTCAGCGAGGAGAGATAATTTCTCATTTGGGGGTTTTTTATTTGAAGGAGTTTATCATATATTATTTATTATTGATAATGTACACAGTTGTAACCCGGGCGATAACGATCTCTGAACATCGACTTGAATAAGGTCTTAGTCGAATAGAAATAGAGAACTTTGGGGGTGTACAGCTTCGCAGACGTTACAAGGTGCTGAGGACCAATATATTCCTTGCAATCGGTTCTGGGAAAAGTAAATGCCAGCAGGTATTACCCTCCGTCAGAAATAATTGGGAGAGCAAATGGGCAGAGACTTCCATGAGCTCCTGAATTGCTCCGCATTTGCATCGGGAAAAATGCTAAACAAGTAATCTCGACTGACGTCATGGGGACAAATGGTATTTCCCTTGGACTGTATCACATCCCGTAACAGCTTTCGCGAGGAAGTTTGTTTTATTTAGCGCTGTCTTCACTCGCGTCGGGTTTCATTAAGCTCCTCTCCTCTGTCGCTTCATGGGAAGTAAAGCCTGGTTGAATTTTTCCCAGAAGAAATAAAAGATCAATTTTCAGTGTTGGTGTACTACATCGACTGCGTCGGCACAGCATTATTCTGCCGTTGCTGAAGGTGGTCAAAATGTATGGAAATACCGTTTAATGTCTCTGTAAAAGTTAGTCGTCTCGAAATCAGTAATCCTTCTATTGGAGTGTTTGTTGGCTAATTCTTTCCCTCTACTGTTTCCCCTCACTGTTTCCCCTCACTGTTTCCTTTTCCTCCACTTTAATTGCAGTGTCACACGAGCATATTTACAGTTAATTGTATCAGATCTTTGCATCAAGTTGGTATTTTTTCTACACTGGTGCAAAATTGAAGTTAGATAGGCCCGACCTCCAGTTTGCCCTCATTTTTTAGGCTGCGTGGTCTGCATTAACTGTAGCTGCTGACATTGCGCCAGTTCATCACAGTGCCAGTCAGACATATTGGTTACTTGTTGATTAAATTTTGTTGATCTTTCACCAGCATGAACTTTTGCTAATTAGTGGACTGGAAGACAATTGGATCCAAGGTTAGACGAGGAAATGCTAGAAGGTGCTTTTGTGACTCCTCCTCTATTATTTCATCCTTCCAGATGGTGGTCTAACTTTTCATATTTATTCCTTCATTTTTTCTTGTTTTCGACAGGTCTTGACAAGGTAAGAATATTACATTTCCTGTCCTAATAGGCATTTGCTTTGAAAAAATCCTGTAAGATCTAAAGGCAGTTTAGCTACAGTAACTACGATATGCGTTTCCGAGTTTTGTCAGAGTAGGCTACCAACTTTTTATAATTTATATAATTGGTATTTTTTGCAAAATTGCATAGGTCTTGCAATGTCCAATTTCAGAAAAGCCAGAGATAAAGCAACTGATGAATTACTGCTGAGGAATTATGTTTATCTTTTCATTGCAATGAATGTTTCTTAATATAACCTAACATAAGGCCTGTTATGGCTCAGTGCATGACTACTATCGTTATATCTCACTGCACTGTAATCCACTTTCATGCGACCACTGTAGTTGTCGATGCCATTAACTCTGTCTCCTTCCCCATCTCAGGAAAGTTTCTTTGCGAATGCAAAGGTGCTCCGCTTGCCATTTTCTTCAACCATCTATACATAATTAAACTAAAAAAAAAAAAAAATGTCGGGTAGTTCTGGTCAAAGCTGTTCTGTAAAACTTACTGCCTGACCTAATATAGAAATAGCAGGCGTCACTTATGAAAATAATTGCGTATTCCGCACCGGATGATTAATTGATATTGGATAATATGGCGTGACACTGCAAGGGTCACTGACGCCCAGCGGTTATATCACAGACATAAAGGAAACTTCATTTCCAAGAAACAAATGTATATTTATAAATTTTATCACCCTCTGACATAAAGTCCAACCTGTACATGCATGTTTATCCACCTGCATACCCACTTATTCTTACACAGATATATTTTTCAGGAGAGATGTGGCCAATTTGCATGCGGCAACAACCGTCCTGACGTTACTTTGCATAATACGAAGTAATGTTTCTTCTGTCCCTGATGGATAAAAACTCATTATATATATGTATATATATATATATATATATATATATATATATATATATATATATATATATATATATATATATATATATGTATATATATATATATATATATATATATATATATATATATGTATATATATATGTATATATATATATATATATATATATATATATATATATATATATATATATATATATATATATATATATATAATGTATATATATATATATATATATATATATATATATATATATATATATATATATATATATATATATATATATATATATATATATATATATGTGTGTGTGTGTGTGTGTGTATATACATATATATATTATAATATATATATATATATATATATATATATATATATATATATATATATATATATATATATATTTATATATATATATATATATATATATATATATATATATATATATATATATATATATATATATATATATATATATATATATATATATATATATATATATATTATATATATATATATATATATATATATATATATATATATATATATATATATATATATATATATATATATATACATATACGAGTATATATATATATATACATTAGTTCTTCTGGTAATGTTGATTTTAGACTGTATAATTTGTTTCTTATGCAAGGTGGTTTTAATAGTCACGATACCTTGTCAGTGCAAAAGAATTGTATCGGTTGCCCGGAGTAGAGAAGTCCACAAAAGGCCTTCAATTCTCTTTCAAGTTTTACCACAGGCAGGGGTCTGTCTTGACATAAGATCGAAAGGTTGGTTTAATCTTAACCAACCAGCCAACCAGCCAACTAGGAAAATAATCATTAATCTATTGTTGTTATCCTTTATCCTTATATATATATATATTATATATATATATATATATATATATATATATATCATAAAAGATAAAGACATGTATGTATATATATATATATATATATATATATATATATATATATATATATATATATATATATATATATATATATATATATATATATATATATATATATACATACATACATATACATACATAAATCTCCATCTTTATGATTAATTTTAATTTTCATGTAATTACGATTCACTTTTAAATACGTACGAAATGGCCTGTTCAACAATTCAGTACGGTTTATTCTCTACTAATGCAGTACATTATCACCCTTCTTTGAGGAAGGTTTTTGCATTTACTTCATTATTACTTCAGTATCAATGGAAATTACTAAAAGACTGTAATGGTAAAAAAAAAGTTACCTTACTATAGACGTGATAAAAAAAAATCCGTAAGAAAGAGAGAGAGAGAGAGAGAGAGAGAGAGAGAGAGAGAGAGAGAGAGAGAGAGAGAGAGAGAGAAATCCTATGACACGCCGATTAACCTTTGAGATAATACAACCGAGAGATTATATGTAATGATGCATCAGTTTCGTATTAGATAGCCGTAATCTCGAAAAGAAACAATAGGATTGTCTCGTGGATGTAAAAGTAAGCTTTATTAAAAAAAGATACAAAATAATGAACTTTACTACAAAGATCCGAAAGTGTGTACGGTTTTAACTCAGAGCATTTTCTCCTTTCTCGTAATAATTCCAGGGAATAACATCAAAGTCAGCTTCATAAAAAAAATCTGAAATAATGAACTGCTTTACCACAAAGATCCAGAAGTGTGTACGGTTTTATCTTGAGGCATTTGCTGCTTTCTCGTTATAATTCCAGGGAATAACATCAAAGTCAACTTCACAAAAAAAAAAAAATCAGAAATAATGAACTGCTTTACCACAAAGATTCAGAAAAAGTTAAGTATACCTTAGTTTTACCAGACCACTGAGCAGTTAATCAGCTCTCCTAGGGCTGGCCCGAAGGATTAGACTTATTTTACGTGGCTAAGAACCAATTGGTTACTTAGCAACGGGACCTACAGCTTATTGTGGAATCCGAACCACATTATAGCGAGAAATGAATTTCTATCACCAGAAATAAATTCCTCTAACTCTTCATCAGCCGGCCGCGGGGATTGAACTCCGGCCCATCGAGTGACAGTCTGAAGCTCAACCCAGCAAATGCCTTAAGATAAAACCGTACAAAGATCCAGAAGTGTGTACGGTTTTATCTTAAGGCATTTGCTGCTTTCTCGTAATAATTCAAGGGAATATCATCAAAGTCAGCTTTATAAAAAAAAAAATATATGAGAAATAATGAACTGCTTTACCACTAGGATGCAAGTGCGTGCAGTTTTATCTTAAGGCAATAGCTGCTTTCTCGTAATACTTCTGGGGAATATCGTCGAAGTAAGCTTTTCAAAAACGAAAAAAATATAAATAATGAATTGCTTTACCACAAAGATCAAGAAGTGTGTACGGTTTTATCTTAAGGCATTTGCTGCTTTCTCGTAATAATTCAAGGGAATATCATCAAAGTCAGCTTTATAAAAAAAAAATATATGAGAAATAATGAACTGCTTTACCACTAGGATGCAAGTGCGTGCAGTTTTATCTTAAGGCAATAGCTGCTTTCTCGTAATACTTCTAGGGAATATCGTCGAAGTAAGCTTTATCAAAAACGAAAAAAAATATAAATAATGAACTGCTTTACCACACAGATCCAGAAGTGTGTACGGTTTTATCTTAAGGCATTTGCTGCTTTCTCGTAATAATTCCAGGGAATATCATCAAAGTCAGCTTTATAAAAAAAAAAAATATGAGAAATAATGAACTGCTTTACCACTAGGATGCAAGTGTGTGCAGTTTTATCTTAAGGCAATAGCTGCTTTCTCGTAATACTTCTGGGGAATATCGTCGAAGTAAGCTTTTCAAAAACGAAAAAAATATAAATAATGAACTGCTTTACCACAAAGATCAAGAAGTGTGTACGGTTTTATCTTAAGGCATTTGCTGCTTTCTCGTAATAATTCCAGGGAATATCATCAAAGTCAGCTTTATAAAAAAAAAAAAATATGAGAAATAATGAACTGCTTTACCACTAGGATGCAAGTGTGTGCAGTTTTATCTTAAGGCAATAGCTGCTTTCTCGTAATACTTCTAGGGAATATAGTCGAAGTAAGCTTTTCAAAAACGAAAAAAATATAAATAATGAACTGCTTTACCACAAAGATCAAGAAGTGTGTACGGTTTTATCTTAAGGCATTTGCTGCTTTCTCGTAATAATTCCAGGGAATATCATCAAAGTCAGCTTTATAAAAAAAATATATGAGAAATAATGAACTGCTTTACCACTAGGATGCAAGTGTGTGCAGTTTTATCTTAAGGCAATAGCTGTTTTCTCGTAATACTTCTGGGGAATATCGTCGAAGTAAGCTTTATCAAAAACGAAAAAAATATAAATAATGAACTGCTTTACCACAAAGATCAAGAAGTATGTACGGTTTTATCGTAAAGCATTTGCTGCTTTCTCGTAATTATTTCAGGGAATGATTCCAGGGAATATGAAATTTCAGCTTTATCAAGAAAGATACAAAAGTATATACCGTTTTATCTTAGAGCATTTGCTGCTTTCTCGTAATGATTCCAGGGAATAACGTCCATCTTCGACATTAGTTCTCAGCACCAGTCCTCCCTCGATCCTCTGATACAGCAATTCATCTCCGACGAGATCACGCAGCGTGCCCCGTCTTCCTTAGCGGCCGAGTCCCGTCCCTAAAACCATTTCTTTTGTCACCTGGGGTGTAATTAGGAATACCGGCCTGAGAGGTAACAACTACCGTTCTTCCCTCGGCCATTGTCGGGTTAAGCAGGAGAGGGAAAGAAAGGAGTTCGCACAAAGACCCAGCTCGTTGGGAGTCCATTGTTTACCGGCGCGGGGGAGCTGCTGCTGTTCCTGCTAACCATCATATCGAGTCCCCGGACGTTTACGAGGCGGCCGGGAATGATATACTCTCGGCGCGATTTCGAAGAAGATTAAGGTACATTAGCGGTCGTTCTGCGCATGATGGCCCACCGGGCCTCTGGAATACGGCGTTCGTATTCCATTTTCCCCACGCCAAGAGAAGGCTCGACTTAATATGCAACTGGAAATCGGGATTTTGCTCTCATAATGGTCTATTATAAAGCTGATGGATGGTGATTGTTTTGCCGATTCGTAATTGTAATTGGATTCTTGCTTTATGGACTAGCTTTTTTTCTCTCTCTCTTATTTCTCTAATGTAGGTCTTGGTATGAACCGCTGGTAATCAGTAACCAAATGGGGAAAATGAGAGAAAAAAATTATATTCGGGAAACTGGCCGTGGCCACCCGGGGCCATTTTCACACGTTGACTAATTCAAGCGAGGCCTTTTGTCGGGAGAGACGAGAAAAGGCTTCTGACTCGACCCTTAAACCCTAAAATCCTTTTGTTCTTGGAGCTGTGTAATCCTCTTTACTCTTGGCTGAAGCGTCCTCACTCACACAAACAATAGCTCCGATGACCCCCCCGGCTCATAAACAAACTTGTTTTGCCATCGCAGACAAATAAAGTCGATGGTCGTGCTAAAAGGCCACTAAAGAACTGGATCAGATATATAAGCAAAGCGCAAAGCTCACATTATCATTACGTACAACCTGGCAGCTGTGTTTATGAAAAATAAAATCAAGGCAGCTAACACTACGCGCAAACCATAATGAGGGTAATAAAAATAAGGTGATGGTGGGAAATAAATTAGAGTTGTATATGAATGGATGGGAGAACACAGAGACCATTAGCATAGAATAAGATTGCAATTACAGCCCGGTTGGATAAATTACTTGCTCGCTAGTCGGGCGGCCAAGTGCGATTGGGTGGGAGTATGTGGCCAGTTCATTTCAAGATTCTCTCTCTCTCTCTCTCTCTCTCTCTCTCTCTCTCTCTCTCTCTCTCTCTCTCTCTCTCTCTCTCTCGGGACGATGAATACCTTGGCACACTGTTTCCATTTTCGCAGGAGGATGAGTCATTATGCATCATTTTCCTATTAATGGCTTTAAAAACATTCCTTTTTGATGTAAAGTGTACTTTTCTTACGCCGTTTCCACTTTATGCCGACCTTTACTCTCTCTCTCTCTCTCTCTCTCTCTCTCTCTCTCTCTCTGTATTGTTCACTCCGTCTTTTTCTCCTGTTTTATACTCCCCGATGCAAACCTATGCCCTTTCTTGTGTAAATAATGTGAGAGCCTTTCTCCACTTAGATATCAGGAGAGATAATTATGAATTGATTTCTACTAGGCTGTGCATATTTCTGTCAAATTTGAGGTTCTGTACTTGGAATCGAAATATATACCAATAGGCTATTTTAATACGCACCAGTATGTATTTAAATTCAAAATATGCTTGAAGAGATCCTCTGAACATAAAGGGCAAAGTCTTAAAAGGGATCACAGAATAGCAAGGTGTGTGTATGCATTACGTATATATATATATATATATATATATATATATATATGTGTGTATATATATATATATATATATTATATATATATATATATATATATATATATATATATATATATATATATATATATATATTATTGTGTGTATTTAGATTTATAAATAATGTTTTTTTGGGTGTATGAGGAAAGGAACAGCCATGATATTGCACTGCTCATTCTCTCCCTGTTCAGCCAAGAATGGAAATACGGCATATAAAAGTGTACAGAATTCTCATTAGCTTCCATTAACCAATGATTGTTTTTCCATTCACTTCTCATGCGCACTCTTTCTTATTTTGTATATCTGAATTCCTTAATAACATAATTACCATATCTTTCATCAAGCACTCCCAAGGTCTTTCAGTTATCTCTAAATTATAGATATTATTTGCTGGTCTCCCTTTTCCTTGACAGAAAATCCTTCGATGTCTGTGATCCTTGTAGTGTGGTACGCCAGATAACCTACAATCAGGCGATCAATTTCTTTTACTAAATATCACTGTATAACCAAACCATCTAATCTCATTTAGGCCCAATTTTTTTTCTTTAATTATGAGGGCCTTTATTTCTTATCTTCACCTCACATCACTTCAGTTTCTTTCATGTTCAGCCTTAATTACCTTGATTAAACTTCTCTAGTTATTGTTTGTTGACCCTTAACGACTATTAAAAAAGTTTAAAAACAACATTTAGCCTCCAGAGAAGACTTGTGACCATACTTATCAGCCGTTCAACTTATATAAAAAATGGTTGTGCTTCACTGCTAGCGGTAGCTTTCTTTCTTGTTTACGAATCGGTGTTTCATCAGTAACAACTGTTATCTTAAAAACTATTTGTATTATCTATAACTTTTTGTATGCCCTTAAATTACAGTATTTTCCATAGTTCTTCGTTGGGCTAGTCGGTAGAGTTCTCGGCTAGCACCCTGCTAGGCCCGAGTTCGAGTCTCCGGCCGGCCAATTAAGAATTAGAGGAATTTATTTCTGGTGATAGAAATTCATTTCTCGGTGTAATGTGGTTCGGGTTCCACAATAAGCTGTAGGTCCCGTTGCTAGGTAACCAATTGGTTCTTAGCCACGTAAAATAAGTCTAATCCTTCGGGCCAGCCCTAGGAGAGCTGTTAATCAGCTCAGTGGTCTGGTTAAACTAAGGTATACTTTTTTTTTCTTCCAGTCCCAGAGACAGTACTTAAGACATAATTAAACCTGAGTAGAGGCATATACAAGCTTTATTTTCATGGTAATTGTTCATTTGCTTATTTATTGTATAAAGTGCATGCTCGTTCTTGTATATGAAAGAACATTTTTATTTTGGCATTATATTCAAATGTGTTGCTGCACAATAGTGCATGAATTTCGAGAGCAGCACCGAAAAAGAGAAGAAAGAAATACTGATGCTTAAACACCAGGCTTAATTGATTGCAGCCACCTATGCTAATTGCATTGACCAGAACGATAATTAGTCGAATGAGGCAGCAGTGGACTTGCACCTCATTAGCCTGCGAACGCCGCGATTGCAGCCTGGGAGTCTCTTATTAGTTCTCTTATTAGTTTGCTTCTGATATTTAAAACCTTGGGAGTTGTCGACTTGTTTGCCCAAGCCCAAAATATAAATAGAATAAATGAATAAAAAATAGAACAAAATTAAATAAAATAAAAAATTAATTATGACTGGCGTTATTGCATGAAGATTTTTATTATCGAAGCGCCAAACGCTTGGAAGAAAATGCCGCGCATTAACTATTCAAAATATATTTCCTCGAGGTTTTATTAAGCAATTTGTCGAATTTGAAGCCACCGTCCTCCTAACAGTGCAGTTGGTATGATTAGGGGAACAATAAAAGCGAATTTACGTCGAAGATATTTATCGTTCGAATTAACCGACCTCCGTTGTACCCACAGCGGTTTTCTTATTAAGTCCAAAGGTGTATACTGACATTGCTATACCCAGAAATTGCATAAACCTAGTCCTAATTAAAGAGAAAATCCGCATCTTGCCCTCGGTGGTATGCCGTTTTGCATA
>NC_089756.1:15181225-15188725 GCF_040412425.1 Macrobrachium rosenbergii
CAAAGTATCTTTATTGTTGAATTCAAATGTCGTCAACAAAAGTCTTACTGTGTATTATCACATATCTGCTCTCTCTCTCTCTCTCTCTCTCTCTCTCTCTCTCTCTCTCTCTCTCTCTCTCTCTCTCTGTAAAGGATATGTCTATAAGTCTATAATTTTATAGCGCTGCGATAACATATTTCAGAAAAAAACTTTGTCCTATTTTCTTTGTTCCATTTTCCGTTTTTTTTTTTTTTTTTACTTAACTAATTCATGAGGAGACTGAACGTTTTAGTTTTTCCGTCCCCTAACTTAGTTAAGGAGGAAATTCTTCATATTTATACGGTGTTAGTATGTATTCAAGATGGACACGCTTTTTTTTATATTTTCCATCGACCTCACTTCGTGAGGAAACATTCTATTTTTTTTAATATAAAAGTTGCTATGTGTCCTTTATTTGATAGTTTTTACTTTTATTTTTTCAAGTTACTAAGTTTCCTCAAGTTGCACAGCTTACCTCGCGAAGAAGCTTTGTCGTTTTTCACTTACTTAACATAGATCACGAAGAAACTGTCTTTCATTTCGTTTCCTCACGAGAAAGGTAAATTTTGAAAAATCTGTCGTGGTGTTCGGTTATTCCATTAATTACATCTTATTGTTTCATGAAAATTTTTCATAGCCTAGAATTAAATATTGTATAAAAAAATCTGTAAAGGCCGTAATTCTGAATGTTGTTAATTTCGTTTGTAAATTGGTAGGATATAGTGTTTGCATAAAAGTGCACAGTTTCATTCTTAAAAATACATAACAGTGATTCTTAAACTTGGGGACGCCAGAAGCTTCCAAGGGGGACGCAAGCAGGTTGCCAGATGGTGCCTTATTATTTTTTTTATTTGTAATGTTAATTGCAAAATTGCCTAAAACATTATCACTGTCTCCATATGTTTTCTAATTATTATCTCAAAAGATGCCAAAAATTCAAAATATAAGACAGTTTTCATTTCAAATCTTGTTTATGATAAGTATAATAGTATACAAATAGACAACATATTGTATGTAGTTTGTAGTTGGCAAAAATTTCAGGGGTAGGGAAGCATGGGATCTATACATAATGCAGAGGGGGGTGCAAGGCAAAAAAGTTTAAGAACCACTGATATTTAACATAAAAATCCACTGTTGGAAAAATATTCGTGTCGCACCCGTCTAGAGGTTCACTTTTGCTGTTATAAACAACAGATGTCACACGTTTACGAATTCGTGTAGGCTTTGACAAACCGTAATTGCGTGGTGTTTCGACCAAAATTTGATGGAGGTTGTCAGAAACATCACTCTTGCAATTCTTATTTGAATGTTGCCTTGGATTGTTACGGTTTTAACCTGACATAGAGAGAGAGAAAAAAAAGATCACTCTTTGATGTCCTAAATTGCTAGACAGTAGCAGCAATTTTGTTACATTTTGACTTCATAAAAAAAGAGGAAATCTCAGTCTCTCTAAATTAGTGTAAAGTTAATAAAACATGTTGCTAGCACGGGCTCTTGCTTAGTAAGTAGCCTGGGTCCGGAAGACATCGGAAGATTGCGAATATGGTCCAGGATTTGCTAATTTTATATATATATATATATATATAAATAGCGTTACTGATAAAGCCTCAGGGTGCATCCACACTGGCGCATAACATGTCAGATACATGTCGGAAACTTATCGCACACCCATCACAAACAGGTTGAATACAAGTCAACAGCTTACTGGTAGTCCGACCTAGTGCTTCATACGCTAATCCAGCATGTGCCAAGGATGAGCTTTCCACTTAAGGCATGAGTCAAACTGATGCGTACAGACCAACAAAGAAAGTCTTCTCTTTGTTGTTAAAAACCTCTTTGGGACCTTATAAATGTCTTGAGCCGTTATAACGGATTGCAAAAGTAATTGCAAAAGAATTCGTTGAAAAATTAACAGATTGTTTAGTGATCAAATAATGTTAAAAGTTTTGGGTTATTTGTTTATTTTCATGAAAATCAGCGGGATTACAAGTCAGTGCCGCTGTCTAAAGGTGAACTGAAGAAAAACAAAGAAAGAATATATATGCATGTGACATCGTATAAAGCGACAGAATCAACACAATACACAAACACACATGCATACACATACATTATACACACATACACACACATATATATATATATATATATATATATATATATATATATATATATATATATATATATATATACACACACATTATGACGCTTTGATTTTCAAAGCTTTATTCAGGGATATTATTATTCAAATAAAGTGATTTACTAGCTCATCTCTTATCTACAGAACTTTATTTCATTGCAAGTTCATCATATTTTCAAATTAGGTGTCTTCCAGATTTTATTTTACCAGTTTTGTCAATATCCTTATAACTGTTTTAGATTCATACTCGTACATTGTCTTAGTATTACTTTTCAGAACCTTATCGCTAAGACATGATCTTAATTGTATTTATAAATAGAAGAAGAAGAAGAAGAAGAAGGAGAAGAAGAAGAAGAAGAAGAAGAAGAAGAAGAAGAAACAGAGAAACAGAGAGACAGACATATTTCACCCAAAGTGACCGCTCCTTCCGTTTGATGACTCTCCCTCCTTAAGCGCGCGAGAGACCATCTAAATTGCGACGCGGGCATCTCCCTATTACAGTAACTGACAAAATTATGTATGTTGAACAGTGGCATGGACGGGCTGTAAATCAGGCCAAAAGATTCAATCTGGACGTCATTCGGACGGTGGTCGAGTCTCCCAGTGTCATAAATGAGCGAAAGATGCATAATCTGAAATAAGGAACCCTGGAGGAGGGACGGCCAGACGAGGCGCTTATCATTTCGGGGTAATGTTTTTTTTTTTTTTTTTTCAATTCGCCAGCCGTTCCCCGGTGCCCAGAGGGCTCGAGATTACACGCCCAGTACCTCAGGAAATGTGGATTGGGCGCCTTTCCTAATGACCCATATCAGGGACAGCTCGCCGTCGGTAGATGAGAAGGTATGGCATTCTGGGTATTACTATTATGGCACATTTAAGCCTCCCAATGTCTTTTAGTGTCTTTAGCGGCGTCGTAGATATCCGGGTGGTTGAATGGGAGTAGACCGATTCCACCCGTCCCTGTGCCGCCTTCGTGTCTCGAGATGTGCGACCTCGTCCGACGAGTTTCGATATTAGTTGGAAATGCAGGAAAAGGATGGTTTCTGTTGGGCGGAGTCCGTAGGGCCATACCAGTCCTATTGCTTGCTCCCTTTCACATTTTGATACGCCTTGGCACAGTCAAGGGTGATCTTTTGGTAAGAGTCCGGCGACATAACGCCAACTTTTATCTAAACAACCAACGAGAGAGGCGAAGAATTCGTAATGGATGAATATTTATTTCAGTGGGGCTACATGTCAAAGATGAGTAACAGCAGACGTTAAAAACATATGCTGGTGTGTTTACTTGAATTAAATTTGGAACAGATGATTTGAAATAAAAGATAGAAAGTAGATCGGAAATTAATATTTACATGAATATATGTAAAATGCGAATATCAATAGAACATGAAGAATTGCTTTTTAGTGAAGAAGAAGGAGGAGGAGGAGGAGGAAGAGGAGGAGAAGGAATAATTTATATATAAATACTATCGAGGAATAACTGATATACTAACCATCAACATATCCACTCTTTTCTACGCATTTCTCTTGTGATATTAAATTCAGGCTTTATTTAACAAAATGCTTAGTGGCTGGACGAGATTTAGCAATGATGATCAATAATGAAAACCATTTCTTTCAGTGGGACAACAGACATGATGGATTCTGTGAGAACCATTGATATCGATCGTCTCATCGCAACAGATCTAGAACGTTAAGCGTGATTTTTTTAATGATTCTTAATGGCACTGTATCACAGGCAGGGAAATGTTTGCAAGAACTCACACGTGTTGAACGTTAACAAGAATATTACATTGCATCATCTGGAGTTGGGACTCTCTCTCTCTCTCTCTCTCTCTCTCTCATATATATATGTGTGTGTGTGTGTGTGTATGTATATATATGTATGTACGTATGTATATAGATAAAGTCTCCGGCCGGCTGATGAAGAATTAGAGGAATTTATTTCTGGTGATAGAAATTCATTTCTCGCTATAATGTGGTTCGGATTCCACAATAAGTTGTAGGTCCCGTTGCTAAGTAACCAATTGGTTCTTAGCCACGTAAGATAAGTCTAATCCTTCGGGCCAGCCCTAGGAGAGCTGTTAATCAGCTCAGTGGTCTGGTAAAACTAACGTATACTTAACATAATGTTGGGACAATCTTCGGTGAAGTTTTCCATTCCCAGTCTCGCCTCCAAGAGAGAAGAGAGAGAGAGAGAGAGAGAGAGAGAGAGAGAGAGAGAGAGAGAGAGAGAGAGAGAGAATTTTAAACACCTTTGTGTTCTCAACAATACTGGCCCTTCCAGCCCTCCCGAATGTCTATATTTCTCGGCAGTCATTAACAAAATGACTCTAATCAGGCTGAAGAGCAATCAGCATAAAGTGTGAAATGCAGCGGACTCACCAAAATGGCGATAATCACACAGGCACGAACGCACGGGCACCCACAAGCGCGCACAAAGCCGATGTTCAATCTCTGATGGCTGAGGCATCAGGTGTCAATTACGTCACCCGCAAACATACGGTACCTGAAAATAGGAGGGAATTATCTGATAAGGGCTTGTCAGCTTCTGGCAAGAGCAGCATTACATCTTTCAGTAAAAAGTTCCTTAATAACCGCGCCCTTCCCGTTTTCTTTTTGTTTTTACCCGTTTTTTTTTTTTTTTTTATTTGGTGAGGGCGAAAGGTGCTGTGCATCTCATAGAGTTTTCAGTAAAAGGCACACAGCAACTTTGTCCCCTCCCATGGGCGGGGGCGGGAGATAGGGGAAAAGGGGAAGGCTTTAGGCAACATATACAGCTTCCAGTCAGTAAAAGGTACTCAAAAACCGTAGATCCCGCCGAAACCCTCGGGTATGGGGCTGGGCGGTTGCTCCAGGTCCTATCCTCAACAAGATATTCTGTGCTCTTTCAGAACATGAAGGCTAGGAGTAAGGGGTGGGTGGGTGGGAGGCAGATTCCTTAGTGACTATACACGTACTTAAAAGTTCACGGTAATTACACTTGCTTATTTGAATACTCTCAAGAAATGATCTCGGTTCCAGTGACATTTTACATACAAATTCCTGGCAGTTTTCGAATGACGCCACTAAATTCCTGACTTATAAATTTCATCCTGAAGTTAATTACGGTGGTGCGCATGCGCGTTTGCGGAACCACACCCATTGGCAAGTGAGTTATTTCATTATTTTTGCTTAAGATGTCTGGGTCGTTAAGGAACACGGCGAGTAATTAGATGCTTGGCGTTAATAAGCCGCTCAGATTGTGTCCCGGGATGCCAATGTAAACATCTTAGCTCTGGAAAACAAGGATATAAAATTCGTACCGAAATTGATCGACAATTCTCCAGTCAGAGGAGGCAAGTGACGGAACGGATTAAGCCAATAGCAAATTAATTGGTGGTTTCCGACAACCCCTCCCCATCCTCTCCCCCGTCCCCCACAAACCCATAATAGGGTTAACTAGATTACCAGGCAGATTACCATCTTACCCTCGACCGTATCTGTCTTAGCAGGGGAGTGACTGTAATGGAGAAGATTGCATATCGGCGGAGTTTTTTGGAGTTCGAATGGAGCTTTTTTTACTTTCTTTTTTTAATCTCTGTGGCAATATGTACGCTGATTGTTCATTGTACCAAGTAATGAGACGCCGCTGATAAGATCAGCCTCTTATCCCCTGGAAATTTAGGCATGCAACGTTCTTTTTATATTGAAGTGGAGAATCGGATGGCAAATTTGTTGATCAAATTTGACACAAATCTTGCACGAGGTTGTTTGCCGTCGAGATGCGTTAATCTGTCGGCAAGGTCAAAAGTTTGTTAGATTCATTTATTTGTTTATGTTGCTTATTATTATTATTATTATTATTATTATTATTATTATTATTATTATTATTATTATTATTATTATTATTATTATACATAACATACGTCATTATTCGTTTCTCAGTGTGCACGACACACATAAGCTTGAAAAATTATGGAGTGTTCTTTTAACAGAATTACTTTATACATACAAATATATATATATATATATATATATATATATATATATATATATATATATATATATATATATATTTGTGTTTATGTGTGTGTCTGTTTGTGTTTGTGTGGGTGTTTATGTGTATGTATGCGTGCGTGTGAGCGTGCACGCCCTTAATGTCCAACCCAGGTAATCAGTTCAACGCCTTCACAATAAGAACGCTAGAAATAATTGTTAACAAAAAAGTCACCAGTGATCATGATCTGACCCCTCGTGACAGTGTTTCTAACCTCTTCAGACCTTAGGAGGGGAAAATTGTCAATAAAACGATTTGCTCCGTAGGGGGGGGGGGTAGTGTCGTCAGTGCACCTCATGCGGTGCACTATAGGTATTACTTAAGGTTCTTTGCAGCGTTCCTTCGTCCCCAAGCTGCATCCCCTTTCATGTCTTTTACTGTACCTCTGTTCATGTTCCCTTGCTTCCATCTTGCTTCCCACCCTCTCCTAACAATTGATTCATAGTGCAACTGCGAGGTTTCCCTCCTGTTACACCTTCCATACCTTTTTACTCTCAATTTCCGTTTTAGCGTCGAATGACCTCTTAGGTCCCAGCGCTTGGCCTTTGGCCTGAATTCTGTGTTCTGTTCTATTCTGTCCAATAAAACGACGTGAACGAGAAAGGATTCATTTGACTGAATTCTTTTTGTCTGCCTTTCTGCCTGTGTGTGTATCTGTTTGTCGCATTTCATTCCTCCCAGTCGCATTGCATAATACATACCACGGGCGTCAGGAATCGCGAGTAAGTGACTGTAACTTTTGCTCACGAGATGACGTAGTTGTGCTTTTTATACTGAAGCGATTGTCGTGCCATCGACAGATTTGCATAATTGTAGATTTACATATGTTGCTATGCTAAACTGCCCCTACATAATGAATACAAGAAGCTCCTTACGAGCTAAAGTTCCTATTCATTATACAAAAGGCAGCTCCAGAAGACACCATTAAATGACCTCTTGTAACTAACCCGTAAAACTTAAAAGGCAAAGAAGGATTAGGTTTTACAGGTTCTTGTGAAGTAAATTGCAAGAAGTGAAATGTCACAGGCTCTAGACATTATCAGCCTTATTACATTTATAATAAAATATTATATCAAAGAACGTTCTTTTTACATGTAATATTATTAGGTAATAATAGTAAAATTTTTATTGCACGACTTGTACATAATACTCTTTCTCTTTATTACTTTCAGAGGAACTAGGAAAAGTCAAAGAGAATTCATAGTAAACGCAATACTTGCAATACGCATGGTATCAGTAATACTCGTAGTACAAAAACATTCGTTAAACACTTGATAAACGTCAGAAAATCAGACTCGTAATG
>NC_089756.1:15196225-15201225 GCF_040412425.1 Macrobrachium rosenbergii
ACTCTATGTATACCGTATATGTCAGGGAATCACTTTCAGGTGTTCGTCTGAAAGTGATCGGACGCATTATATCGGTTGCTAGGCATTTATTGAGGTTTGTTTCGTGTTGAAAGATTTTCTAGCTATTAGAATTTGTACTGATCTGAAGGGACTAAGGTAAATATATATATATATATATATATATATATATATATAATTTGTATATATATATATATATATATATATATATATATATATATATATATATATATATATATTATGTATAAATATAATATATATCTATATAGATATTTCTTTGTGTATATATATTATGTATATATAAATATAAATATCTGTATCTATATATATATATATATATATATATATATATATATATATATATATATTGTAAAACGCAATGTTTATCTATATACTTTTCTTTTGTGTATAATACCCTGGTATATCGAATTTTAGATGACAGGTTTACGTTCAGCGAAGCTTGATATGCTTTGGTACTGCGATAAATTTCTTTGGCCAATAATATGAAGTTATGACCTTCCCCTCATTTAGGTCAAATCATCATTATCCTAATTCTCTGGTTAATTGTTCATATGGAGAACTCACCATTCAACAACTCTCAGTTATCTTGAATATCTGTTAGTAAATGGGATATATAACCTAAATAAACCTTTTTTTCAATGCATTTATGAACTGCATTTTAAACCTCGTATTTTTCCATTGTCGGTCCACAAATGCCTGCAGTCAAACCTCTGAATATCCTTACTTTCATTTACAAAGAATTATGATTTTCGAAATTTTCAGCTTATTCTTATTTTAGCTAAAAATATTGCAGTGTTTCGAGACTACAGTTAACAAAATAATTTCAAAGGATTTTCATTAGTCTGAAAATTTTTAATAGAATGTTGAATTTAAATAACTTATAATTGCACTGCAGATTATTACAAAGAGTTCCCTGAGTTCATATTACCACTCTAGTCTTTTTATCTTCTACCGTCGTATATTCTGCTATATTTACCAAGTCACTTTGTTGTGTACGTTTATATTAAGTACGTAAAAAAGTTTTACTTCAAATTTCCTTCAGATTAAATACTGTCCTTAACACATGCCACTAAAACGCTCTGTAACATAAGGACAATCGGTTAATGGGTAATAGTTTTTCCCGTTTGTATTTCCAAAGTGCTACCTATGGCCTACTAAACACGTAGCATTGGCATCTTATTTCAGTGTAGTGAGTAATTGAAAGTGTATTCCAGGGGAGTGATCGGGTGCTGATCAATGTTCCAACTGAGTGAGTATTGGCATCGTGGTCCAAAATAGCGAGTATTAGTGTAATTTTCAGCAAGGGAGTTGGTATCCTACTGAAGTGGAGCGATTTAGTATTTGCATGGTGTTCGAACTGGGTGATTTTCTGTGTACTGTATTCCAATGAAGTGAATATTATTATTATTGTATTTCACCGGAGGGAGCGAGTTCTAGTAACGTATGAAATGAGTTTGGTAAGGGAAACCACGAGAAAATTAGGCACGCCGGCTATATATATATATATATATATATATATATATATATATATATATATATATATATATATATATATATATATATATATATATATATATATATATACACACAGTATATATATACTGTATATGTATATAAATATAAATATGTATATATATTTATAGTTTATAAATTTATATATATATATACTGTATATATATATATAAAATATATATGTATATGTACATGTATAAGTGTGTGTATATATACACGCACGCATACACGCAAACACACACACACACACACACACACACACACACACATATATATATATATATATATATATATATATATATATGTATGTATGTATGTATGTATGTATGTATATGAGAAAGCCGACTCATATTAGTGTGTATGCATAGGTACATCCGCCTGCTCTGCAGTACTTTAAAAAAATAGGGAGCGAGAGAGTGAGTGTTGGGGGCGGAGGGTTGTCTGCAACATGACTCCTGACAGATTAATAGTTGAAGGTCAAGCTATCTTGGCCTGCTAAGTAGTTTACATAGTTCCATCCAAACTGAGCGATCGGTAGGGGATTGGGAGGCTCCCTAGAGTTGGACTGGTATTTTACCTTATAATCCTTTCATTATCAACCTTGGATCGGGAGGAATTTTTAAATTAGATCTCTATTCGCATCTCTCCTGATTTTTATGGCCAGGCCCAAAGAGTTATTGGTGTACTTAAATTCTTCTAAAAGCACAGCGTTCCTTGCGCAAAGCCGGTGGGACACACTCGGAACCTGCATGCTTCCTTATTTACGATCATCGGGTTGAAGCCTTTTCGTGCATTTCGCTTGGTCCAGCTCTCCAAAGATGTGTTCTGATACGCTAAAAAGACTATCTGCATGGACTTCTCACTGATAGCACGGGCTCTGATAATGCTCTTGAAGGAGAACGGCAAGGGCGGGGGGCGGGGGGGGGGAGAGGTCAGAAGGGTGAGGGGGTACCCGAAGACTCGTGCAAAGTAAACCATCGTGAGTTCTAAATATAAAATATTTTGCATCCGTCCGCCTCTGCCTAGAAGGTATTGTTCTAATATAAAAACTCCGGCAAAATGCACCAGATGTATATGCAAATGCAAGGGCCAACACAATGAGCCATTCACTCCTCGATTTCCTTCCTTTTTTGGATACTTTTCCACTAAAATCCTTGAACATCGAAAATAAAATAAGAGAATATTCTTTCAGACCCAGGGATCTGTTTGAAGTTAGTGTAAAAGAATTTAATGCAAGAGTCACTCAGCTATTATTTAGCTTGTGTCTGACTATAAATGTCTGTTCTTTAACTATAGTTGTGGAATTTTGTCCTGCTATGCTATGCTTCTCCTCGTGTTTAATTTCACTCTGTCCTTGAGGTGAAAGAAATTCCGTCTGTCCTTGAGGTGGAAGAAATTCCGTCTGTCCTTGAGGTGGAAGAAATTCCGTCTGTCCTTGAGGTGGAAGAAATTCCGTCTGTCCTTGAGGTGAAAGAAATTCCGTCTGTCCTTGAGGTGGAAGAAATTCCGTCTGTCCTTGAGGTGAAAGAAATTCAGCAGCCACTTTAATCCCTGTACACAAATGCTCAGATACAGTGGAATCTTCTGGCGTCCAACTAAAACGCGAAAAAGAAAATTAACCAGCATTCATTCTAAAGCTCTAAAGCTCTCATAATATTTGTAAGCCGAAAAATCTGATTATGATGATTTATACTCGCGTAGAGCCACATATGAAGAGCCAACCTGCAGACATGGTCATGCCGATGACTTGTTGATAATTTATTTGAATACCTTTTCCCTGTAAACATTCGCCTGTAGCGCTATTTGTTCGGTGGCCGTTGATAATTAATTATCTGTTTTTGTAAACAGTCCTCTCCTTCAGCATTCCGGTGATGACATTGTGGTAATTCATTTACCAGCTTCATTTTCTTTCTTTTTTTTTTGGTTAACACTCGTTTTCGACCAGATTCCGATGGGGACGCGTTGCTAATTCATTTACATCTTTTTTAATCACTCCTTTCCGACTACATTTCGTCTGTAATCCGTCTCGCTCTTCCCTTGTCATCAACATATGAACGAATCCGCAACTGGTATGTGGATTTCTCCTGTTAAGAGCGTATTTATGACATATTATACCAGTGAATTTTAATGTTAGTCTCATCCTGTTTATGTTTTCGTTTCCCTATACCTTTGAAATGCTAACGCCATTTAACCACGATTTACCAGACGTAGCTCAAGATGTCAAATAAAAGGGAGATAGGAGGCATGTCGAGCGGAGGGTGTAATTCGGTGAAATGAATTATTTTACGAAAATTCCAAATGGTAAATTTGATGATTATATTAATTGCTGATGCTAAATTTAGCAGTGGTTAGTTCTTCAGCATATAACTGCAGCTGTCAGTCGAGTTCCCGTTTGCATTTATGATTATTTGTTATTTAGCTGTTTGATGCTTTACAGTTTCGCCCCCCCCCCATTACCAAATCCATTTATCCTTATTAGAAATAAAGAAAAACTTTTTTTTTTCAAATGGTATCCTTGTGTTCTGAACCGGAAGCAGAGAGAGTGACTGAAAGCTACAATTGAATGGTACCGTGTGTTTAGAGATTTACGTGCTAATGATCAGCCTTGCATGTAAATATATGAAGTGATTTATCTCGTGGAAGTTATCTGCACATGGGTCCATCCCAGATTTATTGACTGAAGGCTGGATATGGCGTTGAGAATGAACTTGTTTTTATTGTTTGAGCCATTTGACACAAACAAACACATGTATATTATATATATATATATATATATATATATATATATATATATATATATATATATATATATATATATATATATATATATATATATATATGTATGTATGTATGTATGTATGTATGTATGTATGTATGTATACAGCATACTGTATATATGTGTGTGTTTATGTGTTTATTTCTATATATATATATGTGTGTGTGTGCGTGTGTGTGTGTGTGTGTTTTATATATCATAAAAGTATACGCATGAACAGTGCCCAAGATTTACAAACGGCAGGTCCAATGTGTAATGGGCTAATTAAACCTAAAAGTTCAGAGTGCAGCTAAAGCTATATGGCAACAAAGAGGAAAGAAAAAAAAAACCTTCACCGAGGCCAAATTGGTTTATATCAAACTGGCGTTAGAGAGAGAGAGAGAGAGAGAGAGAGAGAGAGAGAGAGAGAGAGAGAGAGAGAGAGAGGGAGAGAGATAATATGCCAGGTATGTTTACCAAGGTAGCATCAGAATTATAATTTGAAGCACTTGTCAAGAAACTTGAAGCCCGTTTAACGGGTATTGGGCCAATTAGCCGAAGGTTTTGTTGCTTGATAAGCTGTCGATTTCCTGCTGTTGGATTATTGTGGTATCTTACCATCACGGGATGTTGCTGTTTCCCCTTCTCGTATTTTTTGAGGTTCTTCTTCTCTATCATTCTTCCACCTGCATTT